>NC_133028.1:47656702-47809468 GCF_048771995.1 Taeniopygia guttata | reverse complement strand
TGTCCCTTGTCCTCAGCAAACTATGCTACCTGACTGGTAACTCCAGTATGAAAATAGGGAAAGAATTAATGTTATAGTGTCTGTAATGCAGTTATAAACACTGATAATAATTAAGATGCAGTAATAGCAATATTTTTTTTAGATTTGCCAGCTGGAAACCCTAACATCACTATTCCCAAAGTTAGTGTTGATAATGGGGTTTTCCTATTGAGCATTTTCACATAAGATTACCCTAAATGACATCAAAGTATCTGCTCTCAAATGGTTTCATATTTGTGTGCCTGTCCCTGTGAAAAGTCCTGTGAATACAGACTATTGATGTAATGAAATTCTCTGTCTGCAGTGCTGAAGTATAGGAAGAATGATGATGATGAAACCCTTAAGGAAAAGTTTTCCCGACTGAATATTCACTCCATTAGCAAGAAATCAAAGAGGGTCACCAGCCATCTGAAAATACTGACAAGAGGAGAACCTCAGGTACTTACTCATCCAACTGCAGATTTGCATTGACAGCTTCAGTTCTGCTTTTGCACAGGGTGTTTTTCAAAACGTGTTGGAAATGGAGTTTGTGGTGCTGCTTTTTTTCCTGCCTAATTTATAATGTCATTTTCTGACTGTCACAGAAGACAGGAAAGATCTTTGTGATTGAAATAGAAATAATGTAATATGTTCTCCACCTTTTCCTTTTTCACACAAGAGTTTCTCAAACTTTTGGTCTTCAGCAGAGAGGAAGTGAGAGGCAGTTTTGTGAAACTCAGCCTGAGGTCAGCATTTTGCAGATACCCTGGTAATAATTATCGTTGGGGCTGAGAACATGTTCAGCCCATCTTGCTCATGTTGTAGCATTAAGGTTTGCAATCCACCAAGGAAGATGAGCAATACCTCTAATTAGGAAAGGCCACAGGGTTTGCCTCTACATGTGCAAACGCCTGGAACCATCAAAACTACAAAGAACTCTGTGATGAATCTGATGGGTGTTGGGTGGCCAAAAGTAAAATCCTCCTTCATAATTTCAATGTTACAATTCAAAACCTATCAGGATAAACATTTTCAGGAAAGCTTAAATCGAAATCTCAAAGAAAATCAATTATAAATGACCTTGAAAGTGATATCCAGTGCACCTCACTGCATGAGATGGCTGATTATACAAGGTCACTTGCCTTCCTAGATGTGACTTTACAAGATACATGCCATTTTTTTTCCTGGTTTGTTTTTTATCAGTATTTCTCTTCTTTCTCTGATCCAAATCACCCACACATATTTTTTTCTGTTCATTTATTTATACAGTGGAAATTTTTGTATTCAGAATGTGACAGACCCAGCACGGCTATAAAATCAGAGAAAAAGGGAATTAAATTTGATTAAGAGGATATGTGATTTTTCTTTTCCGTCTTTCCCCCCCCCCCCCCCTTTTTTTTTTTTTTCCTTTAGAAACTTCTGGTTTATGTTTTCTTGGTTTTGTTTCTAATTAAGCTTTAAACATTTGAGGATCATTTTAGTATCAGAAGGCATCTGTTAGAGATTCAGCCGTCTCTCCTGCTTAATTAGACTGAGAAAGTTCCCAACTCACGTCTTGAAACACGCTGACACCCCCACGGCAAAACCACTAAGACGTGACTTGAGATTTCCGAAGCCCCTGCAGGAAAAGACGGGCAGAAATGACCGCGTTTTCAGGGTGTTCCCAGCCGGCATAAAGAAGTTTCCCGAGGCCATCGGCGGCTGCCGGCGTTTCCAGAGGAAAGGCTGGCACGGCGCTGGGATAACAGCTCCACCTACAGCCGCCGTGCGGGAGAGCGGCTGGCACCGCGGGTGCGGCCCCGCTCCGAAACGCACATCCCACCTTTCCCTCTGAAACACCCATCCCACCTTTCCCTCTGAAACACCCATCCCACCTTTTCCTCCGAAACACCCATCCCACCTTTCCCTCTGAAATATCCATCCCACCTTTTCCTCCACCGTCCTCTCCTCAGGTGGGGCAACAGCACACAGGAAAATGAAGTGTTCTGTCAGCCTTGTAGTAAAGCAACTCCCTGCTCCCACAAGGATTAAAAATTAAATTCTCTGCCATGTTGTCCAGTGGGTTTGACTTTTTTTGAATTACAGCTGGAGCTTGGGAGAATTAGGGGTTGATCTGTTTTCAAAGGGAGGAGTTCAGGGATTTTTCTAGCAGCTCTCTGGATGTTTCTTTCATTAGCCAGGCTCCTTTGGGCTGCCAAAATAACAGTGCAAATGTCTATTTTAGGTGAAAGATGGAACATTTAATAAGGAAGAAAAGTTGTTTCAAAGTCTAGAGAAGACTGTGAAATTGTGTGTGAAGAACATTTCACTCTGTTCACAACATCTCCAGGTGGGTATAGGCCTTTTTGCAATCTGTGGTCACAAACTCTGTCCATAACCAGTTTTACACACATTTCTGCCACTGGCTGGACAACAACCAAATTATTTATAAGCACGGCTGTCTGCATCAGAATATTAAATAAATAAGGTGTTCTGACACTGCATTCCTGAACCTATGGCAAAGAAATTTTGAAGCCCACACTTTTGCATTTTTCCCTGACAGAAACAGGTTCTGTGGAGACCCACAGGTGCAGAGAAGAAGGTTCTGTCTGGTGGCACAGTCAGGACTTTAAATCTCTGTGTGAAGCTGTCACACCCATTGGCTGCAGTGAAGGACTAACTGCTTCTCATTAAAGATTGAAGAACTGAGCCGCAGCCACATGAATTAAAACATCCTAAAATACATATCCTGGATATGTATTTTAGTCCTGGATGGACTGGATGGAAGGACTCCTTCCCTTTTTCTGTGTTTTGGTTGTGTTGAGGGCTAGCATGAGATGTACAGAGTGCTCGAGTTCCCTAAAATGTCTTTGCTTCAACCCTCCTCTCCAGAGATGAAGGTTGGCTTGTGATTTAACAACCTGCTCCTCCCATGGACTACTTGCCAGCTTTGCAGATGGCATGAGGCCTGTCCAAGTGTAAGTGTGCCCCAGCCAGGCAGGGAGGTTGTTTGGGAGATAGGCAAGATCAATAACCAGCTGGCCGAGGTTTTTGGCAAACACACTGTGTTTGGTTCTGCAAACAGGGAAAGGCCAGGGAGCTCAGCCAACGAGGGCTGGTGCCTGGAGTGGTGCTGACAGCTCCTTATCCAAATGGATCCACACTTCATTAAGATTTAAATTCTGAGTATCTGAAATACACCACTGTAGTCCTACTTAGTCCCCCAAAAGAGACTTTTGAGGATGCATGGTAAGCTGGCTTCTTGCTGAGGAGTAGCTGAATTCCAGAGGCATATTCATTAGTTCAGGGCATAATTCTTTCAGCTGAACATTGACAGCTTGATTCTTAAGTAGTATACATTGAAAATAGACAAAGCAAAGGAAAATATTATCACATTAAACAACCTCACAATGACTGGAAACTGCACAACTGCACAGGTGTCAGAGATGGAAAATATTTCTGATTCCAGCAGTATTATTGAGTAGTTGCATGAGTGAATGCAGCATATTAAAATGGATTGTAATAGTTTCATCTTCCTACCATCTTTTTATTTAGGATTCTATACATCTGGCTGCCCAGAATATAATTGTGCTTCAGGAAATCCTGCAAGATAAAGATGAAGAAATCAATGACTGTTCAGAAAAACAGACCAACACTGCAAATCTGTGTGAAGACTTTGTAAGTTAATGCAATGTCCAGTGTTACACAGCTATCTATATGTCTGAGAAAACAGCTGTATGTGAGGAAGATTAGGACAGAAAAGAAAAAAAAAAAAGCTTAGGAATCTGTTGGGAAAGTTTTGGTTGAATTTCTATAAGGACTAAGATAAAATGCAATAAAAATGCATTGTGTTTTCCTTAGAAGAACTAAAGCAAACATGTCAAGCTAAATTCCTGGGTTTATACTAAAATCTTTGTGTTGAATTTGTATCACCTAAACACTTCTGTATTTGTTTCACATGAACTTCAGAAAAGAGAGCAGATTGTTGCCTTGCAACTTTTGCTACCAGCACTTTCAGTTTGAGTGACTTTTGTGATTGATAGTGTGCTTATGTACTGTTAGCTCTTGGAATCACAGATCTGTAAAAATCTTAGATATATTAACTGGAAAAAGGCTTCTCAGATCATCAAGTCCAGATATTAACATAGAGCTGTCAAATCCTTCATATAGGGAAACCATGAAAAATCCAAATATAGCCTATAGTAATTAATAAAGCAATTTAAAAAATAGTAATAGTTTTTCAACTAGTCTTCTGCTTTCAGAATTAAAATGAACTCTAATGCCTCGCTATAATAAGATACTTAAATGTCTCTTGAAAATGGGACAGGCTGCTTATTCAAACAGCTGCTCAAACTGGAAAAATTCAGAGGCGGAGGTGCATTTGACAATAATGTATACCTTCCTCTCTCATTAGATTTTTTGGAAAAAAATTCAGGTCAGAAATTTCCAGTAGCCTCTTTTTAAGAAATTATGTCCAGCAGTTTGGAAGAATTGTTTTCTTAATGCATCAAAAATCAGTTCACTAAATACAGCCCAGTTTTTCAGGTGGAAATAAAATAGGAGCTATTTAGCCAGTGTACATCATCTTGGCCTTCAAGAGCAATTCTGGGGCTAAAATGGATCTGTCCTCACCTCTGGTATGGTTTTTAAGAATGCAGAGGCAGCTGCTTTTTTATTCTCACATCCAATCCAACAACTTAATTCACACAGAATGTCCAAGAGCTTTAATATGATGATGAATTTCACTCACTACGAGCCTGTGCTTTATTTGAACAAATGACTTACAAAAATAAATTTTATTTCATGCAATATTAATCCCATGAGACAATTAGAGACTAATGGAAAAGTCTGAGGAAGACTGGTTTTTTTACCAGGTGTCTAATTTTGTTGATTACTAGAGATAAAACCAACAAGCATAACCTAATTTAATCAAATCAAATGATTGTTTGTGTTTGCTTAAACAGGAATTGAGTTACAGCTGTTTCCAGGCAAGAAAAAAAAAAAAGAAAAAAAGAAAAAAATCAGCAGCTTTGAGAGAATTCAAGGCTGCCACTTAATAAGACCTCATTGGCTTTAGACTCTATATTGGTGTGGGTCTTCCAGCAAAGGAAATACCAGTTTTATTTGACCACTTGACCAATCCTTGCTGTTTTCCCCCAGTGGCAGCTCCCTAGGGGCAGTACCTGAGGCTGCATGCTCCAAGAAACCACTGCCATTTGCAGACACAGTAAACTGAAAAAGTAAGATCTAAAAACATAACATCTCCCATTATGAAGGAGATTCTAAATCATGCTGGACCCTGCTTGAAACTGCCTCTGGCAGCAATGTTTTGTGAAGAGTGATTAACAGATTGCTTGATGGGCTGTCATCAGGCTCAACCCCTTGTGTCATCTGAAGGAATGTATGAATAAGGTAATGAGAAGTTTATACTTTCTGGTTTATACTTTCCAGATGGCTCAGCTGGACAAGCTTGTCTTGACTCCTCTCTCAGCACTGCAAGCCCTGTTTCCAGGCCCTCAGAAGCTCATCCAGAAGCGCTATGACAAGTTTTTGGACTACAACAGCTACCTTCAGAGGTCAGCTGGAGAAGAGATGGACCTGGCAAAGAAAGAGTATGAGGCTCTAAATGCACAACTAGTGGAAGAACTTCAGGTATTCAACACAGCAGCCAAAGAGATTGTGTTGAACTGTCTACATTGCTTCATTACCCTCCTCAAGAATATTATGTTTGAAGCGCTTCAATCAAACTCTGCTGTTGTGGTGCCTGTTCCAGTAAGTACATTAGAAACAGGTGTAGCTGTGCCTTCTCTTTTCTTCTTTCTGTATGCTTTGGCTAAAGTTATGTAGGACACATATCTACAAAGCTACACTGATTTACTGATTTTGTGATTTTGTTTACTCTGCTGAGCACAGTCAGATTTGGGGTTATCTTCCTTGGCAAGCTTAGTACAATTAAGTTCATAGAATCAAAATTGTTTGGTTGGAAGGCATCTTAAAGACCATCTAGTTCCAATTGCCCTGCCATTAATAGGGACACCTTCCACTAGACCAGGTTTCTTAAAGCCCCATTCAACCTGACCTTTAAAGCTTCCAGGGATAAGGAACCCACAGTTTCCTTGCAGAAGCCATTTCAGTGCCTCACCAGGGTCACAGTAAACCAGTGTAAACCTGCCCTCTTTCAGTTTAAAGCCAATCCCCCTTGTCCTGTCACTACATGCCCTTGTAAAATGTCCCTCTACAGCTTTCCTCTAGGCCTCCTTTCCATACTGAAGGCCACAGTAAGGTCACTGGAGTGAGTTTTGAGAAACTTCTGTTCTGAACTTTTGTTAGACCTGGGCTTTCCATCGAGAATGATCCTAATGGAACTGTTCTTGCTGTTGCAGTGATAGTAATGGTAAGAATATTACGGGGAAGCAAAAAGAAGGCAGCTGCTAGCATATCTTAGCATGTACCCTGACTAGCCCAGAAAACACAGGAAATTATAAGAAAGTACATTAAAGCCTCTTTTGTGCTAGACTGCAGAGTCACAGATGACTGCAAAAGAGAAACAAGTTAGGAGATCTGATGAAATAGTTTTTATGAAAATCAAGTTGCTTTAAAACCCACGTATGATGTAGAAACTCCTGCAGGTATCTCTTGGCAGTAATGAATATCCTCACTTGGAGGACTTGAATCCCCTGAGAAACACGGCTGCAACAATGCCTTCCACACATACAAATCCACTCACCTGAACAGAGCAAGGCTGCTTGGGAAACACACTCTAGTAAGGCAATTCTGCAGTATTCCTTTCCATCAAGGCTGGAACACAGCACATTATAGTAAGGGGCAGATGAAAAATTAAGCAAACAAGCTACAGTGTTTAATGGGAAAATGAAGGCTTTTTCTGCATGAAGAAATTTCATTCCTGTAATTTAATGTTTTCATGTGTTGAAAGCTGTTGTATTGGGTTTTGTTTTCTGTGAGGGTCTGGCTATGAAATTACCTTATTTTTCTTTTTTTCCTGTTTACATCAGCAAATGCTTTTGGTATTAGGCATAGATGTAAAGTGCCACAGACAGAGACTCAGTTACCCAACAATTTTTAACCTGTTGGCAGCTCTCAGATGCACAAACACACAGCTGTGGAGTAAACTACTCCAAGCTTTCCAGCACATTGGCCACTCTGATAGCTGCTGAGATGCCCATTTGCATCTGAAAGCAGGTGGCTCAGTAGCATAAATGCAAGGCTCTTCATTTTCATCACAATTTAGAATATTTTTAATGATTTAACTTCAATTGCTATGTCTTTTAAATGTAATAGAGTCTATTAGAAACTTTCTTTAAGCAAAGACCTTTCTTCTCTTTACATCTCATACGTAGAGAGTGCACTGCTTATGGTCTCTGCAGATAATAGGCATAACTTGTCAGATTTCCCGACTCCTAGCACTCAGCAAATTAGATTAAATCTGCTCTCTCCAATCTCCCTACCATTTTTTACGAGATCTAACCCACATTTATGTTTGCAGCTGTCCTCCTCAAGCATCTGTGAAGTGCAGAATCAATTGATAGAGGAGGTTCACAAGCTGAATTTTGTAAAAGAAAACAGCAGTGCAATCTTTATTGAGAGAAAATTGAGCCTGGAAAAAAAGAAACCTGTTCTTTCTCTGGTGAGTACCATACATCCAAATTGTGTATGAACCATCCTCTTTTGATCACATTTGAAACAAATTCCTTTTTATGCCACCTAAAGGTTTGGGCTTTGTCTCTCCACTGTGATGCTGAATCAGGTTATTAGAGTGAAGTTTTCATTGACCAGTAACTTCTGAAGATTTTTCACTTTTTTTCATGTTAATATCTTGAAACTCCACTTGAAATTACCTCTGACTGCTCTTAGGCCTTTAAGCATGTGGTAAGGATAAGGTATATGTAAACTTTGGTAACTTCTTTTGTTAAATACTCTTATGGTGCATCTTAGTCTTCTCATTCAGAAAATATTTTTCCTTGTGCTCAGCTCTGGTTATTTGTACTGGTGTTCACATGTATGCACAAACATATACACCCACAGCAGAAGATTCAGAAAATCCACCACGAAATCTGCATTCCCAATCTTATCAGATGTTTCTAGAGGTTTTAGGTGTTTAGTTTACAGTAAAATAAGGACTTGGGTGCAGGTTTACAGGAGAAGTTGGGGCAGTTGTAGAATTCCTTTCAGCATCAGTGAAGGCCCAGGTGCTTTTGCTTTTTGGTATGTTAAGATCCCATTGATGTGCAGCAGCCCCCTCCCTGTCCTCCAACCAAACCCTTGGTTTGATGGCATCTTGTCCTCATTTAGAGTGGTAATTCCACATGAAAAGCAGCCAATTTGGATACCATTGATTATTTTGCCTAAAGCCTTATCATGCAAGTTGTTATGTGGCCTTAGCACACCTCAGCCCACTTTTGGATTATGCTTTTCTTGTGATATTACATGGGAATACAAAGGTCATGGCTACAGAAAACCAATTAAGCAGGAGAGAATTCACATACAGAACACCACCTCTTTGAGAGCAGAGGACAGATTAAGAGGTCTTTAATTAGTGAAAATCCTAAATTTCTTTAAAATCTGCCCTTTATTGCTCACTTGTTAATATAGCAGTGGGACAGGTTCTTCCTGCATATTTGGTCCCGGTGTAAGTAACTCCTTGGTCTGTGTGTAAAAACGCTGGGTCAGTTCAACATGCAGCACACACAGATTTTTATCTGGAAATGGTCTCAGCATTACTGGGGACAAATATAATTTGTTTGTTTCCAGCTGGAGTCCCCACGCCAAACAGAGGAGCACAGGTCCAAGCTGCTGTCCACGTACAGCCCCAAGTCGCTGTACCAGGCTAAGCGCAAGTGCAACGCTGCGCAGGAATTCGATATTGACTTGCATGAAGGAGAACTGGTGGCTGTTGTGGAGCAAAATGATCCCTTTGGAAGCACGAGCAGATGGCTTGTTGACACAGGAAGTAAGTTCTCTGCACAAATATCCCAATAACAGCTTCCCTTTGGGATATTGATTTCTTTTCATTCTGACCCCATCTGTTTGCCTCTGTCATACTGACAGCTGCATAAAATGGTTGCTTATGAAATTATTTTAGCAGCATTTTGCTGTTTATTTATTTTCTGTCCCTTTATTCTGGTTTCTAGTCCTTACAGGGTATGTGTATTCCTCCTTCCTGAAGCCTTACAATCCAGCCAAAGCACAGAAGGATGTAGCAGAAAATGGCTTTGGTGACGATGATTTTGATGATATCAGCCTCTTTGTCTCTTCACGGCCCCGTACTGACAGCAGCACAATTAGTCCAGGGTACAAGAAGAGTGACAGCAGCTCACCTTTTCACTTCTGTGAAAATCCTGCAATTAATGGCACGGGGACTGGTGCTCTTCAGGGCATGGATGATCAGCAGGTAAGTATGACACACACTGTGCCCGTCTTCTTGTTGTTTTCCTATTTAAAATCTAAAATTATACTGTTAGTAGTTTAAATGGTTTCCTTTCACACCAGAAACGAGTGACACCAATCTATCAGTGTGACATAGGAATTTGTTATTCTCTAATCTTAAATATCTGTGAGGTAGGAAAAGAGAATGAGTTAAATTGTGAATTACAGTCCAGTGTCACAGAAAACACTCTTGCATCATCCCACCCCATGTATGCCTCAAGGTTCTCATATGGAGCAGAAACTTGCAAAACAGCTCAGTTTGGGGGATTTTTCAACTTACTGGTGACAAGAAAGCTGTGACAAGGATGCTGATCAGCAAGGCACAGAAGTGACCTGTGTGCCACATTTGAGCACAGGAGCTTTAGGAGAGGTGATTCTCCATGAGGAAACCTTGCTGAAAAATTCTTCATCCAATCCATGGCCACTTGGTGTGAGCTGAAAACCTTATCAGTGTTGTAAGGTAAGGAGGTCTTGGAGATTGGTTTGTTTGTCATGCAGATGCTTCAATTTTACTTTTTATTTTCGCCCTGTCTGTAAATTGCAAGCCATGGAGTTGAACGCTGGCTTACACCTGTTATGACATTTCTGTATGCAGAATTCCTACTGACACACAGCTACACGGTAACATGTGGCTACACTTTTCAATTCTGATTTTTGTTTATATGGTTTTCATTTTTCAGATCTTCTATGCTGTTTATGCATTTCAAGCTAGAAGTGATCAAGAACTCAGCCTTGAGGAGTACCAGAGGGTGAAGATACTTCAGTTTTCCGACCTTAGTGGCAATAAGGAATGGTGGCTAGCTGAAGCAAAAGGTCAGAAGGGATATGTACCATCTAATTATCTAGGGAAGATGACATATGCTTAGGAGGGGAAGCGCCTGTTGAGCCAGACTCTCTGAAGCAGACAGAATAATCAGCTGTTAGGTTTGCTGCAAGCAAAGCAAGTTCACAAGTGATTGACAGAAGCCATGGTATCCAGCACACAGATGAGACTGAGAACCTCCATTCTCCAAAAGCCATCACCTTGTCAAGACCTGAAGGAGGAAGCATTTAACAGGAAGACTGATTCTGATTAACATGCTGAAGAGCTTGCTTTTCTATTACCCCATAATTTTCTCTTTTGTCAAAGCGCCGTACATCAAGACTCAACCTGCAAGTACAAATCACAGATGAAATTACATTTTTCTTCCATGATATTTAGCAAATAATATTCAAGATGAAGAGAATTAGCCTTGAAAAAGGACAAATTCTGTCATCAGAGATACTGAAGGCTGAGTTGTTCCTGAACTGTTATCTCAGTGAACACAGACACATCTTAAAACTTGAGCTTTTTTGATTGTCTGTTTTTATCCTCAGCTGCTTTTGTGAAGAACCTTTTTTTCCTCAATAGAGATTAGTGGATGGGGAAAAGAAAAAGGGCTTAATTTTTAAAGAAATATTTCAACATTTCACTGGTGTGGTGGTACCAGTCAATAGTCCCGGGGAAGGAGGTATGTTTAGTTAAATATGGAAATGCAGGAAAGAAAAAAGGGGACACAAGAAATAGGTACTGTGACATAAAGTAGTTATAATTTTCAAATGAATTACACAACTGCTTCATATGGTAGAAACAGTTTGTAGCAATATCGAAGTGCCCCAGGTTTGAAATTCACATATGTCTCCACACTAACTGCTTTAGTGCAAGATCTGTGTAGTGAAATGAAAATTGTGTTATTAGTCTTGGGAAGTTTACTGTTTGGTTTTTTTTTTTTTTTTTTTTTTAAAGAAGAAAACACAAGTGGTGCCTTGCAATGACTATTTAGTGCCTCTCTGATTCCTTAAGATGCCTTAAGCCAGGATCATAATATCTAGTCAATAAGTTTCTTTAGGTTCACTGACTGCAGTGATTCCTATGATTCCTAGGTCAGGCTGGTGCCCTGCACTTAAGATAGACTTGATGGTGACAGCAAACAGAAAACACCTCCTTGTGATTCTCACTGATATCTGAGTGCTCAACACAAGGTATTTCACCACAGCAATGCCAAGGTCCTCTAGTGATTAACGAAGACCTAGTGCAAAGCACTGCAAAAAGAAAAAAAAAAAGTGATTATGTATGTTGCAAATTGTGCAACTGAAAGTAAACTCCCGTCAGGTATTTTCTGTATTGCATAATTGCTTGTACTGATGACAAAAATGACAACACTATTACAATCAAGGGCAGGGGGGGCAGGTAGTGTTGCTGATCAAGGGTAAATATAAATTGTTCTAAAGCTTTTATCTGAATTTCTACTTCCCATAGTTTGAAAAGTGAGGTGTGAAGATGAAATGACTCAAAATGCTTAGAGAGATGTAATAGAAAATAACCTGTCAGGAAACAAAGGATGAGAAAAGTTAGGGCAGTTGCTACACACAATAGCTTCTGCTATACTGCTGAACCTGGTTTCACTTTCTTTAATGTCTTCAATTTTCAGATTATTTTCATAGAAGGGTAGAAAAAGTTGTCAGTCTTACTCAGAGACTGAATGCAGCCGAAGTTCACAGAGATTAAACCTGAAATTTGTGCTGGATTAAATCATAGGATAGAGAAACTTTTAGAGCTCTCAGAAATAGATATCCAGAATGTGGTGTGGGAATCTCTGTGTACTACTGCTATCCAGTGAGCATTATTTTGCCTTATTGTATATCACCTCAGGCGCTTAAGTCTTGCTATTCCCATAGCAAGCAAAAAGGATTCTCAATCATTTAATGAATGAATTTAGCTGCTTTTATGGAAAGCTTCACCTTTAGTTAAATGGAGAAAATAAAAGTGCAGAGGGAGTATCAGCTTGCAAGAATGGACTGAAAGACTTACTGGTACCCTTTTAATGCTTTGGCTTTTATATTTTGAGATTATGGGCAAGATACACATAAGACAGTTTTCAGCTCTGTCTTACAATTTAGAATATTTTATTTGGAGAAGATCTATACTTTCCAATAGATGAAACAGTTTTAGAGATGACTGAATTGTACTTAATAGACTTAATGCAGTCATGTAAGCACAATGATGAAGTTTTGTATTTCAGACAGCAAAATTAATCAAGGGAAAGAGGAAAAAAAGATTTCTGAAGTCTTAGCACTGAGAACTCAGCTTGAGTCACAGGAGAGCTCAGATTTTGAGTGTTAGGTACATTCCTGATGAAGAATCAGACTCTGTGAAGGTGTCTTAAGGAGTACTCAAATGCTACTTTCCAAAATATTTGCCAGGTATCCTGATTCTGAAGTAACAAGGAATGAAGGATGAATGTACTGGAGTTGGCCACCTGAATTTCTGAGGGATCTGGGAACTCCTAGTAGGCCAAATGAAATCCCTGTAGGATTAGGATCCATAATAATTTTTATATTGTGGGATAATTATATGAATTTATTGTAACCTTGTAACTTGGGATACAGTAAAAGTATATATGTAATTAGGTACCCAGGTGGATTGGCTTAGTCCATTTCAGAAACTCAAATTGTTTGATATTCAAATCATTTGATACTATTAATATATCGCACTTCTATTTTTGTTTAAAACAGATTAATGCAAACAACAATTGCAGAAAATTAAGAGATGCTCCTTGAATCTAAAGCCTTCCAAATTAAGGATTTACATCAATTCATATTAGACTTGCTCAGTCACATTTTTGTTAAGACAGTGCTTTAGAAACTGAACTGTGTTAGGGCTCCAGAAAATTGTAAGAATATGCAATGGTTTTGATCTGGATTTTTTTTTTTTTTTTTTTAATATAGGGAAGGTTACAGTATTCTAAGAGCTTTCTTATTCTCATTGATGACAAAACTAATTAATTTTGATTGAAGCAGGGACAGGCTGCAGATTGCTGGATTGATCTTGCATTTGTTCAAATGTGTGTTTTATTTAAGCTGTTGTGACAATAAATATGTACAAGTACTTCCAAGATTGGGTCCACTCAAACTGAAGTGCTCCTCCATTCAGGGAATATTTTTATGTGTTGCCATTGATAACCTGGAACCCAGAAAATGTCCAAGCCAGTACACAGCAGAGTGCTTGGCTCTGACCGCTTCACCATCTCCCCTTTGGCTGGGTGATCTTCAAGTAGGGGTCCAGCTTTTCAAAGCAAACACAGATTGAAGAATTATTCCTTCTGACTTTTCATCTTTGGAAGCTTCACTGAGTAATTACCTCCTTCAAACACTAAAGTATACTTCTGCTGTCATTTTAAGATAGCTTTTAAAAATGAAGATAGATGAAGTGGACCTACCACCTGCACTAGGAAACACAGCCATGATAATCCTTGTTCCCATAGATCCATTACTGTTAATTCCTATTACAATATTGTCTGTTGAGAACTAATAAAATAAATCTTCTTTTAAATTATTGTAATAATAAAAATCTATTTTTGTAAAGATGTTTCTTCTTACTTTTTTAAACACGATGTTTTCCAGAAGCAAAGAGCTTTATATGCTATCCAAGACCTGCCTGCAAAGTTAGCAGAGGAAAGTTAGTTGCCTCAGATAAAATGCTGCATTTCTAGGATGCACCTACCTTATTGATCAATATGTTAGACTTTTCAAGCACTATCAAAAATACTAAGGAAGTTTAAAAATACTCTTCAAGGATCCAGATGTCAGCATAGCTCTGTTCTTTTCCCGCTGCTCCTGAGATTGTGACCACTATGAGCTGTAAGTAGATAAAAGTTTGTAAATCATAGAGCCTTGTGTTAGACCTTTGTTTTAGAGACAGGTATCACCAGCATCCCCTAGTCCAGCCAGAAGCAGCACTCATGGAACCAAAGTAACCTATAATTTCACATTACTGAAGGTATCACAAATTGGGCATCTATGAAAAAAACATCCTATTTAAGTGGAAGTAAAATACTAAATATTCTAAAATATTTAAGAAAAGTCAGGTAGCTATTTTTATAATAAGTCACAGAGCAATTTGGTTTGGGGATAGAAAAATCAGGACTATTTTCCAGTTATTTTTGCTAAATAGGAGGCACGCTTCTCAAACTTCAGACGGGCACTCCTTCTTCCTGCTCTACACTACACTCCTCAACCTGACACACGACTTCAGTCAAACAACCCTGTAGAACAGACTCCTTTCCTGAAAATACAGTTGTTAATTCCATCCTAACTATAACATCAAAGCAGAAAGCAACTGTTCCCTTCAATCTTCTCTATTTTTCAGCAGCGCCTATCTAACATATTCAAGCTAAACACTTGATTTAAAAGACCTGGTCTGTGCTATAAATCCTTTCTGATAAAATACTTCAAAGAATCACAATCCTAACTGACATTTTTATACCAACAGAAGACGACTTTGTATTTCATTTAGGAAGCTGGGAAAGTTACAGTGGAAGTCTTTTGCTGATGCAAACTGTACCTGTATTGGAGATTTTGCTAATGCAGTGCTATCAATGAGTGCAGCCAGACTTGGCCATATTAGAGGGAAAAGAGAGGCAGTCCATCCACGCCAGAGTAATAGATGCAAAGATGAATCGGGTCTGAAGAATATTATAAATGGCACTAGCTACCACAACGTGAAAACAAAGATCATTCTTTTTCTGCCTGTGTTCACCCCACTGGTAGTACCTAAAGTAATAGGCACAGTTGAGATGTAAGCTCCTGCACTTTCACAACCAAAGCTTTATGTATGTTCAGAGGCGAGACAGAGGCACCTAGCACCTTGAACACTCCTCTGGGAGCAGGTTTTACTACTGAAATGAACACTTCACACAGGAGCACTCAGCCATTTAAAGAATCTATCTTCACACTACTTTTTAGTGTAGGCAACACTTAATACTTAGAAAGAAAATATACCTTCTGTTTGCCAATAGAAACTGCATCAGTGTCTTTTCCTACTACGCTACCATTAAAAACCCTCTGTGCTGGAAAGGAGGAAGGATGGGCCGATCAAAAAGCAGTAAAAGTTCTGGATTCCCCCTCCTAATGCTGATATTTTTACACAGCCCTGGAAGCTGCAGGCACTACAAAGATAACACCTTTTTTTTTTTTTTTCCCTCCACAGGAAATAATAGCTGAAAAAATATGCAAATTATTCAGGCAGCTGAGGCAATCCTGAGTAAATGAAACTATTCCTTTGGCTGTTTAAGGAACTTTAGCATAAATCTTAATTGTGGAGACAGGAAATGAGGTATGGGAAATAGCTGCCACATATCAAGCTTTACACACATTTAAAATACAGCACGGCAAAGATCACTTACCTGTGCCAGTCCGTGTGGTGGGTTGACCATGAACAGACATCAGGTGCCCACCCCAGCTGCTCTGTCACTCACTCCCCTCCTCAGCTGGGAAGGGGGGCACAGAAAATAAGATGGAAGGGTCATAGGTCAAGATAAGGGGAGTGAGAAACCACTTACCAATTACCGTCATGGGCAAGACTCGGCTTTGGGAAGATTAATGTGACCCATTACCCATCAAATCAGAGTATGATCAGAAGAAAATAACATTGGCCATGGAAACCCAATACAGTCCAATATGTTTTCATGTTTAGAGATGCTTCCCTCATCACAGAAATAATGGAGGGAAACTGCCACATGCTGGTCACAGAGAGCAAGACTCAAGGTCATTTTCCAGTGCCCACCTTGAGTCAGTTCTAAGCTGAAAACAACCTGGAGCAGCTAGTACGAAGAGAGGGAGCACAAACCATGAAGAACAGCTCAGGGGTAACAATGGAGAGCTGAAGTACCTGATATGCCTCAAGTACAGGATAGTTCTCCACATTTTAAGAAAACTTGAAGACAGTTTTGACTCTCTTCTGTTCTTTTTAGTTGAAGTTTCTCACTGTATTAGCAAACCGCCAAACAAAAATCTCAATTTAAATACTGTTATTGAACAGTTAAATTTTTACATTAAAGTATTTTTCCTCTAACAAGCTCTATAATTTGAGGTAATAAACCGCACAATGTTGAACATCTGAGGCGTTTTAAGTTTTGGAATATGGGGAAAAAGAAGAGTGGCAATGGCTTCCCAGATTAATAATCCTTTTATTATTAACATTTAAGAATGATGGTTTCAGCAAGTTCAATTTATTAAGTATCTACACAAATGTGGATCTACACAAATGTGGGGTTTTAATATTAAAAAATACCCAACATCTACAATTTCAAGTTTCAGTGCTTTGAGCTACAAAACCAGGAGCATGTAATAATGAATTCCTCTAACATATTCAATTCACAGATTTGGAAAGGCAGAAGGACTCCGAGAATTATTAAAGTTTGACCTTCTGTATAAGGTAAGGTTTGGGCTTCCCTGATTTAACCTCTTCCAGTCCAGTACCTGGGGGGATTTCCTTTAAGTAAAACACCGACGCTGCTGTTTCACTGCCCACAACCAACAACATCAGCAAGCAGCCAGACTATTTCTTGAGCTTCTTTTGAGCAGCCTTCTTCTTGACCATTTGTAGCCTTTTCATGGCGTTGAGCTGGGACTCCTGCGAGGTCGGGCCCTTCAGTGGGGCGGGCTGGCTGCCGCTGTCGGCCGCGGCTTTGGCGGCTCCGGCCGCGCTGCCGCCCGCGGAGGCGCCGCCGCCGTTGCCGCCTCCGGCCGTGCCGCCGGCGCTGGGCGCGGCGCTGCTGGGGCTGGGCAGCCCCGCCTTGCTCACGTTGTCGCTGCTCACCGAGCGGCTCAGCGTCGTCTTGCCCAGGGTCAGCGGCGGGGGAGGCTTCAGCTGAACGGGGTTTGTGCTGTTGTTGGCAGAAGCTATTTTGGCCCCCAGTCCTGTCTTTGAAGTCGCCAGCCCTGACAAACCCACGGGTTTCTGGTTATTTGAGGAAGCTGCGGGTTTCCCGCTGGCATTCTGCGCCGTCGATCCCAGTTTGGCAGTTGAAGGGTTGGCAGAGGAGGTTTTGGCTGCAAAAGCAGCCCATCCTGTAAGGCCGCTCGTTGCTGAAGAGGAAACGCTTGTACTGGCAGAGTTCCCCGAAACTGCTGCTGAGGTCTAAAAAAAATAAGCATTCTTATTATAGCAGCTTCTATTTGTGTAACACATCGCAGCAGGAATACACTGAGCCTCTGATTCAGTTCTTTTCCCAGGAACACCCAGCGAGTGGACAATATTTCATCACTGGTCACCACAGTTGAAAAGTACTAACAAGAACAGGAAAGGATGCCAGGTGCAGCCAGTTTTTAATCTCCCAGGCACAAAGAACATAGTATCCTTTCTCCCCTTTCTTCTGTACACTTAGTAGCTACTGATCAGCACTGTGATTTGTTTTATTTATAAACAATAAAAGCCCAAATTTGTGAACTATATAAAAGGTGGTGGCTTGTCTTCTTTTTTATTTGTTTACTGTTGTTACCAGGTGTCACTTTTCAACAAGCTGACAGATGCTCAGCCAAAAATCAGACACTGAGCAATTAAGTATTGCGTTTATTTTAAGAAACTGTTGAAGTAGCAGGATCTAAACTGTTTCCTTTCTTCTTGATTCTGAGCAACTTGTACCACAGAGAATTAAAAAAAATACTATCTTATAGTCTTTTCCCATTCAGGTACTGCAAAAGACAAACTTTCGGCAAACATGGGTTCCCTTTGCCTGTGAAGCATTGTGTTATCCACACTGAGTTCCCACACCTTAAACCCTACTATTCCCAGGCTTCAGGTGAAGATAATTTGTTGATTTAAATCAGAGTTAGACCAAATGGCAGAGTCAAAGCAAAAACGAAATCTCTCTATTAAAGTAATACTCCTTTTATACTATACCCAGACAAATTCTAGACAGTAAATTTGATGGAAGAAATCAGGCCCCAGTTCTTACAACCTGTTTAGGCACATAAATAATTCTGCTGGGGTGAAAAAAGTCATTCACAAGGCTAAATGTCAGAGCAATACCCATCCTAGTATTCATGATGGTTTGCATCCAGGCAAAGCAATGGCAAATATAACTTTGAGCACATGAATAAATGCTTTAATTTTCAGATAAAACTATATTTTCCTAAGAAAAGGTCATGCTTTATTAGACTACTCTGTTTTTTATTACACTGCTTCTGGTTTACCGCCTTTGACCAATTTGACCTTTACTCAATATTTTAACTTGGAAAAACAGAAACATGAGGCAACACAGAATTAAAGAAGAGAATCACAGAATGGTTTGGGCAGGAAAGGACCTTAAAAGATCATCTTGTTCCAACCTTCCTACCATGGGCAGGAATGCCACCTCCTAGATCAGATTATATTTAAGAAGCTCCTAAATTAAATCTCACAGAGTCAGCAACACTTTCCCTACAATGGAATCACAGAACCATCTAGACTAGAAAAGACCTTCAAGATCATCAAATTCAAGTGTAAATCCAGCACAGTCAGGACCACTGTTGCCATGAGAAAAAGCCTTCCAAGTGTCAAAATACACATATGTTACTTGATTAGAAAGAGCAAATAATGTATTTTATACAATTCATAGAATCATAGAATTGTTCAGGCTGTGGAAAGGACTTTGAAAATCATCTAGTTCCAATCCCCCAGCCATAGGCAGGGATGCCTTCCACTTGACCAGTCTGCTCAGAGCCCCACCCAGCTTGGCCTTGAACACTTCCAGAGATGGGGCATCCACACATGAAGTGAGGCTTTTTTCCTCCTATTCTTTCAGTGTTCATGCAAACCCACTACGCTCTGCTACCACTCAGTCCACATAGTATAAGAGACTATTTTCAATTATGGTTCTAATGTGAAAAAATTGGTCTAATTGAAAAAACCCTATTATCTTTGCAGTGAAACAAACTCTTCCTCTGGTAAATTTAAACTACATTACCTTGACTTCTGTTCTCTTGAATGCCAGAAAAGCTGGTGGGGTCTCAGGTTTTAACTTGATTTCTGGTTTCTTGACCAATGGATCCTTCAAAGCTGGTGCAACTGAAACCACTGCAGGAGCTGGTTTTTGAGGTGGTTTTTGTGTCTTCTGAGCCTGTGTAAATTGTAGGAAAAAAAACACCCTCAGTAAGTTACAGGCCACATAACATGGACTGTTTTGACTGTTAACAAAAGGCATGAGCATTTTAAGATTGCAATCTAGCCTTTACAATTTCAGGTTTAATGGCCCCTGAGAAATGAGGCAACAGGGGATGTGGAGATGTGCTGGGTATGGTACTGGAGACAGGGTCCAGCCAAAAAGCATCCTGAACAGAACTTGCTATTTCAGTGTGGAAACAGTGGCAGTATTGATGCTTGGAGAGCAGGAAAGCACTGGGTCTTTACAGGAATAAGGCAAAGACAGGTGAACTTGCAGAAGACAAGGACACAGTCCAGCAGTACTGGGATGTAGACTGCAAGAGCCTGGTAAGAAGTGGCAGGTAAAACGGCAGAATTCATGCCAAAACAAAAAAAGGAAAGGACATACTGAAAGTAACTGCTCAGTGGCAAAACTGGCTACTCTGCGCAGGAACTGACCTCCAGCAAACACTCCTCTGAGTTCAAAGGCCTGATGATCATCAGAATAATCATGTATTTCAGTCAATGTTGGTACATCCTAGGCCAGGATCTTACTTTGCCTTCTTTCCTTGTTTCTTAGTGGAGCAATTCCAACAGGTAACACTTGCTAGTTATCGCAAAACAGTTTCAAAACACATTTTGTGCTGTATTTTTCTGTAATCTTGGGTGTGATTTTAAAACATCAGAACTAAAGTCACTACTGATGCATGCACCCAAAGCTCTTATGTTTCTTTCTCATAACGAGATGAGTGGGAATCTGGTAGGATATTGTTCAGTCATGCAGATAAATAAAAATAAAGGCACTTTTTTTTATAATTTTTTTTTTTAAACTGAAATGTGCTACCCTCAGCTTAATTTTGACCCTGAGAACATTCAACACGTCAGACTGAAATTGGCAGTCTTGTCCTACAGGAAAAGAACCATTCATATCCAAAGCTGATAACAAAACTTAAACTGCAGGGTTATTACTAAAAGCCGAGTATCACCTGAAATTAAAAAAAAAAAGGTTTTAACTTCTGCTTGCCAAGCAGAAAACAATCCTATTTCACTCTTCTTCATTCACCTTCTGATTTTTAAAAAGCTTTATTTAAGAAGTGCGTTACAGAATACTCTTTGAAATGCTACATTAAAAACCACAGCTGCAGCAAGGGAAGCACTGCTGAGAAAAATGGTTCTCCAATGTGCTTCCTAAGACTTATCTAACCCAGGAAATATTCTTACACAGTAGAAATAGCCTGCTGTATTCAAATAGTGCTCACATGAGACAAAAAACTGACTCCTACCATTCTCTTCATCTGCCTGGTACAGCGGGCACAATACCAGACAAGTCGAGGATCATTCACTTCCTTGTCTGTCACCTGAGGTTTATGGCAATCCTGGTGGTAGAGATTATGGCACTCCTGACACTCCACTAGCTGATTCACAAAAGTAACTGTCATTTGCCTGCAGAGCAAATAGTTAAGAACAGATTATGGGAGAAAGCACTTAGAGGATTATCCAATTGTTGAAAACTTTGCAAGGCTTAAGATAAAAAATAAAAATATTTTTTCTTTCACATATATTTTCTACCTGTGGCTAATTGAATGTACTCCTTTTCTTCCTGTATCACTTCTTCCTAACTAACATTTTAGAAATGTAGTATTTTTTAAAGGTAATTTCTTTCAAGATATTTGAAGACTTCCTAATTCTATTAAATATGTGTATATGACAGTCTTGATTTCCCTGTTCAATTTTTACATTAGAGATGTAAGTCTTTCCCGCTTTGGTTCACCTGGGCATTTTATGGATACATCACAGCATGCCAATTATGACTTCCTCATTAAATAGCATATGAGGGAAAGTCTCCATTTGGATAATTTTGCTGTGAGCTGCAAAGCAGTACAGTTCAAGAACAAATAATTTCTCAATGACAAGCATGTAGGAGTGCTTTCTGCTGCAGGATTTAAAAGCATCATCACCCAAGCTCTACGCTACTTTGAAGATGTTTTATTAGCCATCCCTTTGGTCTCTACCTCATAAACAGACACGTGGAAATTGAGATAATACCAGAATCATGCCAAGATGGAATAGAAAGGATTAATTGTGCAGTCCTGCCTTGAAGCAAACATGCAAGCTGGTGATGAGGGCTTCATTTTGTGTGGGCCTTGCTGAAAGTAATCACGCTGTATAAATGACACATTAGTGATATATACATGGCTGGGAGTCTGCCTGTGAATTAACCAAATACCATTTTCCTAACGATTCCTTCTTTCAGATGACAAATCAAGCTATTTAATTGCTAAGCTGCTTTTGCTCATATCCCCGAGGAGCAGGTACCCAGGTAACCATGGAAACTCTATTTGTAGATACATGGGGAAAGGTAATCCCTTATTTCTTTATATAACAGAAAAACAAAGTCTGAAGGTATTGTCCACATAAGTACTGGAACATTCTATAAGAAAGATTTCTCTTTTAAACAAGCTACTTAAAAAGAGAAAGGGAAACCTTTCTGAAATTCTAAGGTCCATTATTTGACATTCAGGATATTTAAAAGATATTTTGTTTGTTTTTTATTCCTAAATAAACTGGATCAGAACAGATAGTCTCAAGAAGGGAGACTCACCCTATTTTAAAATTACAAAAACCAATCCCCGACTGATTAAAAACCGATGAACTCTTCATGCTCAGTAACAAGTTAAACCACTTACTTTAAAATTGTAAGAAAACTAACAAACAAACCTAATGATTTTTTACCTTCAAAAATAAACCAATCAAACAAGTATTCATAGAAAATGAGGTTGTTATTTCCAAACCAGTCTTTTAAAAAAAATTTTTTGGGACGAAAACTTAGCTATCATTGACAAACTTTGTGAGGTATTTCCTCCTTGTACAACCGAGGAGCCAGTGAGGAGCCAGTGAGGAGCCAGTGAGGAGCCTCCATAACTGGTAAGTTGTCCTGTTTTTCCCAGACTACTGCCTAACTTAGTAAAAAAGAATAACTAACTTTATATAAAAGAACAAGAAGAAAAACACCACAGGCATCAACAATAATTACACCTAATCACTATGAGAATACATTTGACACTTGGCAAATCTTGAAGAAACATTTCATGCCTCTGCCTTAGTTTTTAAGTCTATAAAAAGGAATAGTTAATATTCAAAAGCACTTTTTTGCATTTGCAAACCCAAAGCTGGGTTCTTGTTAGCTTGTCTTCTTAAGCAATATAAATATAAACTCTTTTGCTATGAACTCCACCTATTCTGCGATTTGACATGTTTTCATTCACAACTGTTTGAATAATTAGTTATTAAAAGATGTCATTTTAAAAATGTGCAGAGATGTTATTATTTTGGCTCAAGATATTACCCCAAAAAGTGTGCAATAAATAGAGGAATACTGTCTGACCAATGTGCTGAAATCAGAACTTTAAAGCACAAGTCCTCTGAAAAACATCCTGTCCAGTGTGAGCTAGAGACAGACAACCATGTGACATAAGTTTCAGCAGGTTCCATGTAAAATGGAAACAATCCACAGTGTTGGGGTGACTGCTGCCACTCTCTAATGAGTTGCTCCTTCCCCAGTAGTGCTTCTCCCTCTGTCTGGCATCAGAGATATTTTAGTTAGACAGAGTAGAGACATCTTCTGCAAGAACACTCGAGTTGGTGACCATGAATGGGTAGAAGCAAAGCCTTCAGCCACCAGGTTAAATAAACATGGATTGTAGAACAGCTAATGGAACCACGTATCTGGCCTGTGCCTTTCAAAGTCTTGGCTACACTGGGCACAGGAGTTGCATTTTCTTTCTTCTGTTTCTTTACTTTGGAGGCATTTCTCATAATGCCTGCAAGTGTTTTGCTTTGCTATTGAAGACACAGAATTAATCATCCACAGCAGGTCAAGACTGTATAAACAAAACTTCATTATTCCCTCCTACCAAACAAGGTAATACCTTACTATTTTTAGTAGCATTTTAACATACCACTAAATGGGGCTTTGCCTCTTTTAGGAGACAGGAAAAATAGAATTTGCAGGAAAAAAGGTGAAGTTCAGATATTTATATACTTCTTCCCTTTTCAATGTCTATAATAAAAAACTAAATACTTGTGCTAACACATGGGAATAACATGAAATCCCATCAGTCCCCAGCTGGTCACCACTATAATCATCTGTAACTACAGAAACTCATCCTCTGTGCACTGACAACACTTCCCTATCTCCACAACAGGAACGAGCATGGAAATGATGATAGAATAATATTATAGGACACTGTTTCCCAACTGACTCAAGCTGAGTTCAAATACATACTGCTGCCAGAAGGCCTGTCCCTCTTCTCTGTCCTGGCTCTACACTCCTGCATCCATACATGTGCCAGCATAAGAATTTATTCTTGCTGAGCTAACTGAAACACAAACCTACTGAAAAAACCACGTGGAGAGCTGATCCAGCTGATCACAAACTGTACTGACAATACACCCTCCCCTAAACAGTCCAGGGAAGGAGGTACAATTGGGAGAGCCAAACTGTTCCCTTTGGCAGCACTTGGGCCTAGCAAGGATATAAATTATCTCTGAAACAAAATCCTGATGTGAGTGACTTGATCCTAGGATAGTTATTCAAAAGTATTTCGTACATCTGTTAACACTAAATGGACTGCTAGTACCATGTTAATAAGTCCAGTTTTAGAGACCTTACTGGAACCTAAAAACAACCTGTCTTCACTGCAAGATATATTTGCTGATAAAACATGGCTACGTGTAAACTAATGTCAAATGATTAGAAAAAGAAGAGCAACACATACAGATCTCACAGTAATACCACCTGAAAGTGCTTTCAAATGAGAACTGATTTTTAAAAAAAATGTTTATTGCTAGATATTAATATTTTGTTTTCCAGTAATTGAAAAATGTATTTGTTATTATAGGTTTTGCATCTTATCTAGTTTTATTTTTCACTCGTCCTTTCCTGCAGAAAAAAAGCTGGTTCATTTTCTAAAATTTCCATTTTCAAGAAACCATTCTGATTCATGAAGGAGCATTAAATGTATTATCAATTTTGGATATTAAGTGATTAAGTGCTTTCTGGAATAAAAACTTTGAGAAGCATTATCTCAGTGATACACAATTAAAAAAAAAGTAACTATACCTAGCTGGAAAGAAGCAAGATTGACTTACCTGCAAACAACACAGGCTAATCCCATTTCCATGGCAAAGTCATCAGCACTGGTTTCCTCAAAGCTAGATAAATCAGGCATGGATAAATCCTTGCTTGTCTGAACTGTAATAGGAGAGGAACGAGCCTCTTGCTTCTCTACCCTGGGCTTCTTTGGTGCATCAGCTCCTTCAGCAGGATCCCCTTTTGTCTATTAAACACACACACAGAGAATGTGAAAATACAACAAGCTAACAGATTATTAAAATGAGTTAAAATGGAACAATTATATGAACAGTGTAAGAAGGTATACTTTACCCAGCGTACACACAATGTGCTTCTTTAATTACATATTTTCTTCAAAATATTTATGAACTAGAAGCTCAAGCCCCTTTTTGCACTTCACCTCAAAATCCTTGGCAAAGCTTTGGGAATATCATATTTCAACTTGCTACATTTTAGTAATCTTTTATGAGCTCATATGAGATTATCTCATAGGATTTAAAACACAGAATGGTTTGGAAGGCACCCTTTAAGTCCAGCCTCCCCACAATGAGAGGGAAAACAATCACAGAATAATTACAAGAAGACATTTGTTAGATTGCCTAAATGGCAACATGACTGGTTAATGTAGCTCAAAGTCTAGATGAGTTGAAGATGAGTTGAAAGGGGGAGCTTTTGTCTAAAACACCTTTGGGTTTATTAACCAAGTTATTTCACTAGAGAACAAAAATAACTTACTTTATCTGCAGATCTCTTTTCTGTTTCTTTTTTCACCTTTTCTGATGCAGTGGGCTTGCCATTGTTGTTGCCAGAAGGCAAACTAGATGAAGCTTTAGGCTCTTGCTTAATGGGTTTGGTGACAGATACTTTTGGTTGCTCTACTTCCTGGAAACAGAAACAAAAATTGCAGCCAAATTCTGCTACTGAGTTTCTACCTAATTTGCAATTAGTGAGATAAAAGGACGGGCAAATAATATGCCATACAACACTGATCATCTTCATATACACGTTCTAAAAAAAAACCCCATTTCTTAAAATATTTTCATATCACATCAACAAATTAGCATTTACATTGCAGAGAATTAATAAAATCTTCCCTTACCACTCACCTTTCTGAGGAAAAGATATTCCTTTTCCAAAGACAGATCCTCTTTGGAACATTAATTAAAAAGGAGATTCTGCTTTTAAAATTCAAAGAGGCAATGAATATGAATTTTCAGATAGTTCTAAGGACAAAATTCCATATAAGCTAAAAACACAAACTGACAACTGATATAACCAGACATCAATAATTCATTCCTTCATGGCGACAAATATTGACCTCCTCTTAATCTCAGTCCATATTTGTCTATCAGAATAATAAATTTAGATTTCAGCAGAAATCAATGGTGATCACTAATGACACATTCATGTCAGCAAATGGATAATAATCAGGAGATTCTGTAAATGAGTGACCAGTCACACTGATGGGCACGAGCAAGGTACCCCTCTCAGCTGGTAAGATGGGAGCAAGTCTCTGCTGTATACTGGGACAGGCCCTAAGGCCTGAGCTTCAGCCCTCCAAAGTTCCTTGACTTGACTGTGGTAATCCTGTGTTCCCTACTCTCCTCTTGGATTTCATGGTCAGCCACAAATTCACCCTGCAGCCTGCAAATGCAAGGAAAGGAATGCTTGTAACTTTTTTTCATTTCTGACCTTTGCAGTCCTGCTGATATTAGATATATACTGAAAAGAGAACAAAAGATTTCTTCCTCTGGCCTGAGCCTCAGTTTCACCTGAGGGCAGGTGACTTCCAGCCAAGCTGTTATTAGAACTGGCTTCCCAAACCTCTTTGCAGTGTTATTTGGCTCCCTGCTTCATCTTTAAACCACACACTTCTTTGAGCTCTGAGATAAAGGGCACTTGAGAGTTTTGAGACCTGCGTTAGGTTTCAGGGAGTTACCAGAATGAACCACACAGTAAATTATGATGTATGCTGAGCGGTACTGGTGCCTTTCAGTTATTTGGAGGCACGTAGAAATGAAATATTGCAAATGTATCAGCATACAGACCATCATTAGAACACAGCAGGCTGACATGCAGGCATCCCAGGGGAGAACAAGACCTCATTATCCATATGGCAATGCACAGCAGCACAAGGATGTCCCTGCTTGGTTATTTCCATACGCTCATCTCAGAGTCAAATACTCTCTCTAGCAGGTGTTCAGTGATTTTCAGTAGATAAAAAGTAATGTTTGTCCATTGGACAGCAATGGTTTCAGCCTGCAAATAATTTCTGTTTTGAACCATTTGGTGTTTTTCTCATATGATTTCATCAACAGAATTTCAAGGAAAGAGATACAGCTTTATTGGTAAATAGCTTATTTTGTTCCTTATTTCTCTATGGCAAAGGTAATCTATGTTTTAAAGAACTTTTAGCTCTGAAATGTAACTGCAGAAATATATAAGTTTGGGGGCACGTTACACAACATGTCTGATATAATACTGAATATCTCTTTTAAGTCTTGGTGGATCAACAAGGTAAAGAGATTTTCTTCACGTTAACTTCCATTAATTGAATGGATTATGTTGTATGGAAAAGGGGAATGATGAATATGATGAATATGAACACTCCATAATTACTTTTTCCTCAACTTCTGACTCTCTTTTAACCTTTCAGCTGTAAAAGAGGAACCAGGAATGGCAGGAGCTTTATTAAGGCACACAAAAAGCAGCCGTGCTCCCTAACACCAGTACCTTCTGAGAGGGACGATAGCTCGAGTCAGTTCCTCTGGCCAACGACTCGTCAAGAAGTGCTTTCAGCTTTTCAGCAGAGTCCTTACTCTTTGAGTGCAAAAAGCCCAGGGCTTTCAGAAAAATGGGATCCAGCTCCAAGTTCACTGTAGCAGCCATAGTTGTGTCTTCAAAGTGAGTTAAAAGAAAAAACAATGACAACTTTATTCACATGGAGCATAATTCAAACAACATGTGGCAAATAGAAAATTTCTTTTATTTTTAAAATGAAATTATATTAAACCACAGCAAGGATTATATCTGAATTAACTATCATTAGACGATAACTGTGAGCTTCAGTGCTGCAGAACTTAGAATATGACTGGACATCTTGAATGTCAAATTCATTCTTTGGCATATATGATATTCAGAAATGAAACTCATCTTACATAAATGAAAAAAAATCCATACTCTTGATATTTCATATATAAAAATATTGAAAAGTATGCAAAACAAATATTAAAATCAAGAAAAGCAATTACTGCCCTGCTCCTTAACACTTTTTGCACATACAGTGATTTCTACCTTGTTGATCATTTAAGAGCAACTAGGAAAAATCTTACTTGTAGAAAAATTAACTTTTGAAACTTCTAAAAAAACCAGCTCATTGTAGCATATAAGATATAAACAGCTAGTGTATTATTTTATATATATATAAAATAGCTGAAAAATACATTTTTAAATGTAGCTGAAACACTGAAAAAATTTGTAACTCAGATTGTGACCTATCCACATACTCATGTGACAGTCTTAAGTGTAATGTCAGATAATGACTATCTAGAGCTGCGAGATGCCACAATGTCCATGGAAATTGAATAAACTGAGGAAAAGGTTACAACAGCTTTAAAAAACTGTTTGCCTCATAGCATTCCTGCACTCTGGTGCACTGTGTTAATTTCTTTAAAAAACTCTAAGGAACAGCATTTACACCACAAATTGTTCCTACAAAGATAGATACCTAACTTAAATCAGTAAACAATAATTAATAATTTAAGAAATAACATGGGAAGTTTCCTGATCTTTTTTAAAAATGTATGAGAAATGTTATTGTTAATAGTCCCTTTAAGACTAATTTAAAATCAGGATGTTTGTAGGTTTGAGTTTTTACCTACAATAATCTAGAAGACATTCTTGAAAAGCCTTTTATCAGTTCTTTCATCAAAAGCACTGTCTGGACAGCTTTTTCAGCTGAAGCTTCTCAGGTTTTGTCTCATGAATTCCTTTTGATATTCATGGCAGTGAACTTTTACCTCTCTGGCCAAAACACCAGCACTGGCAGGCTGCTCCCTCAACACCTGCCTACCAGTCCCCAGGAACCTTTATCTCATGCTGAGCTTTCACGAGACACCAGAGAATCACTTGACTGAGATCATCAAGGGGTTCAACATACAGAACTTCATAGGGATTTTATCAATGGACCCAGCAGAGAGTTAAGAAACCTCTTCAAGAGCCCCTTCTCTCTTCCTTAATCTTTGCTACTTGACAAATCATTTTCTGGTGGCCACAGAACTTCTGCCAGGAAGTGCCACACACCAGCTACTCGGCTGTGTCACTGATCAAGCACAGACTGCAGCGCAAGCCCCATCCCGGCAATTCCGCCTCTCTCTGATGACTGCAAAAAGTGAATTCACAGAGCACAGAAAGCACATACCCTCTTTCCTTTATCCATCTACCTCTGATATGTGTTCAGGCTGCTCTTGAGATCTGTGGGTAAATTATGTCCCACATTTCTTTGTTCAGTGAACATGCCTTCCAAGTGTCAGGACCACACACTCTTAAACCAGGACTCTGCTAAATCCTCTGTTGAATGAAAACCGCAGAATTGATACATTAATTTCAGAAATTTTGTAGAACTCCCTGTTAAAAACAATATCCTTCAAGTTCTTCTCTCAACAAAAGAGGAATTCTACTAGGAATATATACTTGTGTACAAAGAGGCAGCCTCAACAGCCATTCACAGCCATTCTCTAATATTTTGAGAATAAATGTAAACGTAATTAAATTTTCATGTCTCTGAAGGTAACACCTCCCAGATTTTGTTTCTAGCTCTAGCTTTTTAAAAACATATATTGAAAGGGACTGTTAAACCCCAATTTTCCAAAGGGTTCTCCACACTTATTCTTTTATTTGCTAGGTAATTGCAGCAATTCTTTCTGTTCTTGAGGACAATTATAATGTCCCAGGCTACTATGTCTACAACTAACATATCACAGGAAATTTCTCAAGAGAAGAGAGGAAACTGGGCTTAGTAAACAGTTCAAGTATGCTCAGTTTAGGCATGTATTTTCAAATTAAAAAAATCTATTAGTGAGTTAGAGAAGGAGATCCATCTTCAATGGAAAGATGAACACATCAACAACTGTCTTAAAAATAGCATTATCTGAAAAAAGCAAATTGATAATTATGCTCTCCTTATGGGACCATAGCAACACTGCTGTCAAAGAGGCTACTAACAATATCTGTCCTGGTCCAAAAGGCAAATTATTGCTTTTGGTAGAGGCCCTTTCCAGATGTTTGCAGATCAAACCATTTCTAAGTATCAACCAGTGGTTTGACACTTATAAACCTAAGATCCAATTTCATTCATTCATGTTTTCATGCACAAACTGCTCCTGTATGGCTGTCAAGTCAGCATACAGCAAAGTGACAGCTTTGAGACAAGGACAGCAGAGCATTTCAGTGATGATGCCACAGGCTATTCTGCAAGACAGACTTCCTTGACTTGCCTCTTGAAGTGGAATCTTTGTACAGGAAATAATTCAAATGCTGTTTAGAAAAGAGTGAGTATGACACTGTCTTTTCTGCATTAGACTGATAATGCAGCTGTGAGATCAGAGGGCTGCGTTAAAACCTTTGAACCCTGAGCAGAACAAGTTTTGCACCAAGCAAGCACATTCTCTTGCAGCCCAGTGTTCACCCATCAGTCTAACCCTAAAAGCACCTTTCTCAACCTAGATCTCTGTTACCTCCCAAGGTGGACTATTCTAAGTGACCTAAAGGCGGATGTGACAGCCTGGTCAGAGAGCGAGAAAACAAGATTCGTTTTCTCACAGTGAACTTGTGAAACTTTTAGGGAGTTGTAAAGAAACTATGATAACTTTTATGAACAACCTGCAGGTGGTGTTTTCCTACTCTGTTTTTCTGTTCTTCTCAAGGACTGTTTGTGAGAAAGATGCTTTTGTTTGTTAGCCAATCAGGTGGAATGTGTCAAAGCTGTCTATAAAAGAGGAGAGCTTTTTGTATTAAAGGCTGTTGTGCAAACCAGCCTTCTGGTGAATCTGTGTCCTTTCTTGCTCAATGGCGACAATCTAAATCCATGGGGAAACATACATGTTAATCAGTGAGTTGTCATCTTTAAAACATATAAGAAGTTTTGGATGCTCTCATTTCTTGAGTATACCATTGTCTTCTGCCAAATACAATCAACCTTAACTGCGCACTCTACAGAATATGCAGTCTTCCAATTTAAGACTTATTAGATATATAGGGTGTAGGAGCCCTCTTATTTTTTTTTCATTCATTTACCATCTACTGTTTTGCACACCTGCCCATGTATTGTCTTATTCATCATGACTTGCAGCTAAATGGATCTACTTCCATTACATTTTCAGATAAGGTCATACTTTCAACCATCTGTTTCTGAACTCCTGTTATTATTTTCTGAGGCACATATACTACTAAAGATGTTTTTCAAAGAAAGTACACATCTTCTATTTATATTGCAATGATGTTAAAGTCTTCTGCTATTATGCCATACTTTTATAAACTCATCAATATTTTTTTTTTTTACTGCCACTTATGATTAAAAGGCCTTTCACTCACATATCCTTTTCAGCTACCTTCAAGATCTGTAGCAGTTACCTTAAAACAGAGTCACATGAATCAACAGCTTATAATTCCTTCCAACACACTCATTGCACTGTTTTTTGTTTACCACCATAAAACGAATTTACTTTTCCCTGTCACTTTGGATCCTTCTGTTCCTCAGAATTTACCCTCTTCCTGACTACATCTATTAACAGTGACAGTGGCAGATTTTCCTTATTTACCAATAACGCCTCTTCCAGGTCACTTTCAGACCTGATGAGTCTGAAGAAAGTAGATCTAGGAAAATCTTAAAAGCAGGAAAAAATTAACTTCTATTTTCAGCTACTTAACTACCTTAATCAGCATTTGATTTATGACAGAATAATTTCTCAGTTACTTTCCACAAGGGACATTTCAAAACTCACGCACTTCAGTAGTCTGGATAACTGTATTAATGAGAACAATTGTATTAATCCGTTCTAATTTCCTTGTCATCGTCTTCAAAGAATCTTTTGAGACACGTATAAGATCTCCTGCTATGGAGTTGCTAGTACTGGCATCCTTAATTTTACATTCTATTCTACAACATATTTTAGAATGTTCTTTTAAATTAGTATTCCAATCAATATCACTGCAAACAGTTTATCCAATATTTTAAAAAATACATTAATGCCCTACATTTGCTGTTTTCTCCACAAAAACAGTGAATTCTTTCAGGATTACAGAATCATTCCTTGTGGAAGGGACCCCACAAGGTCACCCTGTGCAACCTCCTGTTCAATGCAAAGTCAACACTGACTTCAGACCAGCTTGCTCAGGACTCTTCCAGCTGGATCCTGAAAATCTCCAAAGACAGGAATGCAAAAATCCTTCTGGCCAACCTGTCCCAATGCCTCACTGTCTTCATTTCCTTGCTTTGAATTGGAGGTTTTAAGTTGTGCTTTCTCTCATTTTCTCATTTCACTGCGCATGTGAGTATGAAGACTGGCTCTATATCTTTCCACTAATACCCTCAGGAAAATTCAAGCTTCCATTATATCCCCCTAAGCCCAGAGCAGATGGTATCCAACACTCCCTCCATCTCCAGATCTAGTTATTTAGTCATGCCAATTGATCAGGCATGATTTATCTTTGGTAGATCTGGCTCTTCCCAGTTTCTACTTTCTTTTGACACAAATGGCTTCCTCCACAATCTTTTCACAGGAGAAAGGAATGAGGCAGACCTCGTCTGTAGTTCTCTTGCTTGTCTTTCTTGCCCTTTATGAAGATAAGATTTGCCTTTCTCCAGTCTTTGGGATCTATCCCAGTCTCATGGCCTTTAAAAGATGACAGAAAGCAGCTTTGTGAAGACGCTGTCAGTTGCTGGCACTCTTGAATGAAGTCTACCTGGGCCCATGGACTTATCAAGGAAACAATCCTACTTCAATCCTCTTCCACAACTCGTAGTTCCTCCTCTCCTTAAGCTCTGCCTTGTGGCAAAAGGCCCTGTGAGACCTTATAGGTCAAGTCTGTGACAAAGAAGACATCAACTGTTCGACCCTTATCTGTGTCTGCTGTCACTAACAAACTTCTTCCATGCAGCAGTGGTGATGTATTTTCCTTGTAAATCCCTTTCCTGATAAAATGGCATGATTCTTGTGAGTGCCTTTCAGCTCAGGATATTTTGTGATAATTGCACCTGCACAACTGAGATTTGCTAAGCCCTGCTACCACTGAGCTTCAATATTCTACAGAAAATGGACCTGAAGATGTTTCAACATGACAGTGCTCATTGGCTTAAAACACTGGCAAATTGAGTACACCCTCACTACTCTTTTCACCTTTGCATTATTCAACGTCCACACTGATACTTATCAAGTGTACAAATTCCTGGGTATCATGTCTCAGAGAGAGAAGAAAACTTTAGTCAAAAATGAATTTCTGAAGCAGTTACACCAAAGCCACGACGTGACCCTCCGCAACCTACTTGCTGCAAATTTCTCCCTGGGATTTCTTTTAACCAAAGATGGGAAGGCCTCTCATCTGAACACTTTAGGATGCTCAAAAGAATAAAATGCCACCCTCCTACAACCATTTTTGCCCCACAGGACACCCAAAGCTCACCCGGGCCCGAGGGGAAGAGCGGCCAGATGTGCCTAAGGGCTCCCCCTTCCTCCCTCCTGCCAACATCCTATTTCTCCCATCCAACCTTGCCCTCAATGTCCTCTGCCAACCCCTTTTTTCTCCTCCCAAATGCCTCTTCCCGCTGCCAAACCTCTCTTCCTCCCCCCTCCTAAATTCCTTTTCTCTTCCTCAGACCCCTCTTCTCTCTCGCCATCTCCCTCCTCCTCCCCGCTCCCAAACCCCTCTTCCCCTCCCAACCCCAAAATCCCCTCTTCCTGTTCCCAAACCCCCTCTTCCCTCTCTCCACTCCCCTCTGCCTTCATCCTCCCAGTCGCTCTCTGCCCCCTCCCAGTCGCCCTCTTCCTTCCCCCTTTCCCACTCCAAATTTCCTCCTCCCGATCCTCTCTTCCGCCCTCGAGTCCCCTCTCCGCGCCCGCTGGTGTCTCACCGGAGACGAGAACGAGGAGGAGGAGGAGGAGGAGGAGGAGGAGGAGGAGGAGGAGGAGGAGGAGGAGGAGGAGGAGGAGGAGGAAGGCTGCCAGGCAGGTCCGCCGGCACCGCAGTCCCCGCGCAGCAGTTCCGGGCGGTGCGCGGGCCGGGGAGGCGCAGGAAGGGGCGGAGCCGGGGCGGAAGCGGCCGGGCCGGGTAAGGACAGGGAGCGGGAGAAGGGGCAGGATGGAGGGAAGGTGGCGGTGCCAGAGCCTCGGGGCTGCTTTGGCAGCGCTGCGTGGGCACCGAGAGCAGCTGAGAGCAGAGCTTTAGGGAGCGGGGCTGCGAGGGAGCTGTGCTGCGGTGGTGTCGCTCTCTGCAGTAGCCGAGCTCAGGCGTGTGCTGCCGTCCTGAGTCCCGGCTCTGTCCCCGTGTCCCGGCTCTGTCCCCCGTATCCCGGCTCTGTGCCCCCGTATCCTGGCTCTGTCCCCCGTGTCCCGGCTCTGTCTGTCCCCGTATCCCGGCTCCGTCCCCGTATCCCGGCTCTGTCCCCATGTCCCGGCTCTGTCCCCCCGTATCCCGGCTCTGTCCCCCCGTATCCCGGCTCTGTCCCCCGTGTCCCGGCTCTGTCTGTCCCCGTATCCCGGCTCTGTCCCCATGTTCCGGCTCTGTCCCCCCGTATCCCGGCTCCGTCCCCGTATCCTGGCTCTGTCCCCATGTCCCGGCTCTGTCCCCCGTGTCCCGCCCTCATTTGGCTCTCCAGAACCGACCACAACTTTCTCTTCCTTTGCAGACCCGCCTGCAGTTCGGGTCCGAAGCTCTTCTGTGTTTCCCCCTTCTGAGCAGGGCTGGCCCTGAACGCGTGCAGTAAATGCGTCGTCTTGGATAGAAATACAGCTGCAGGCTCTCAAGTGACGTGCCTTAAAGCACAAATAATGCTTTGCACTAAGTTAAATGTTTGCCGCGTTTTTAAGTGGCATTATATTAAACGTTTCTCAAATGCTAACGCGCCTACTTATCAGAAGTTCTGTTTTACTGTGTAGTAACCAACAAATAAATAGGATCTTTTTGATCTTTTTCCTTTCAAAAGGAAGAGGATGTTTATGTATTTATTTGTCTTTCATTTTTATGGGAAACTTGCTTTTAAAGCAGTGTTTTTCTTTATTACGTTGTTAACAGGGCAACTGAATGGACCTAATTTAACTGTGGTTTAGAGCATCTTGAAAGGGAGGAGAAAATGGTAAAAACAGCACAGCTAGTGAAACTTACATTTACATACTGTTTATAATTTTAAAGTAGGTGTCTTTTATACCAAAGGTAGGCAATGTTATTTATCTTTGTCATTTAAGTTACAGTGCAAATTGTGTATTGATCATTGCTTTTCATTTTCTCTCTTTCAAACAGTGGCTACTGTAAATATGGCCAATAGAATAAAAATCCATCTCTTCCCACAGAATTTACGGTCCAATTAGAGAAAAAAATGCTGGGAAAAAATACTGTGAACAAACAGTGCAGTGTCTTACTAGGTTTGGTTAGTTCTGTATTGCACATTACATTTTATTGTGTATGTCTGCATCTGCTTTTGTCTCAGTAAGCTGCCAAGGGATTAATAAACACATTTAATGGATGAGTAGTAGTTTTGTGAAAAGAGTTAAGTGAGAATGGGCAACCAGTTAGGCTGTTAACTTTTTGAATTGAAAATCTCTGCAGAAATCCACAAGGAATATAGATTCTGCAGAGCCAAAACAGTGTGGAAGAGGACCGGTATTGGAAACAAAAAATATAGGAAGTGACTTTATAATGTCAGTGCTTAGAGACAAAATGTTGAGAGGAATTCTCCAAAAATATGGGAGAGGGGTTAAGTGTGGCAGTGTAAGTGTGTACAGCTCAGTTGAAGTGATGATTCAAGAAGGCCTTTCTTCTCACAGGAACAATGAGGAAACAGAGGTAAAATCACTCATAGACAGAACTCCTAGTCTCATTATTTTAGCTTATCTTCTCTGAGAGATTTGAGAATACAATTAACCTGACTGTAATTTTCATTGTCGCAGACTGACCTTAAAAACCCCCAAAATCTCACAGCCAACCAAACAACAGAGCCTTTAAGGAAAAATGTTCTAAATTTTTGGCTTGCCCTAGGACAGACTTCCAGTGTGACACTGAGCTATAAATTCTCTTTGTGCTTTTGCTGTCACATGTGTAACAGGGACAAAGGAAACTTTCACCTTGCAGTGCTCTCTGAGAGGAAAGTCTGTTCAGTTACTGGTGTGGTGGAGAAACATATAAATTTTTGCAATAACTAATAATTCAAATAAATCTAGACTGAATGTGTTGATATTCTAATGACCTGTATATCAAGTTGCAGTCATTATAGAAGCCCAGTTTGTTAAAATTACTTGTAAGAAGTTTTTAGAAATAAATTTTAACAACGGGTGATTAATAGATGGACACTATAGTATAATATACTTCGGAAATAGAAACCTTGTCAGAGTGTACCAAAATATTTAGTAGTTTTGCACAGCATGAAAATGACCAAAATAGCTGATTGAGTCCAGGAACATCCACTAGAAGAAAAAATTGAGTGATTAGGTGAATGTGTTTTTCTGAGTGGTTTGCGTGCCGAGCAAAAGATGGACTTGTGAGTTCTTTGAATTCCCATGGAGAACAAAAATATTAACCCAAATGCATACAAGAATACTTTTTAATATTGAAAGAGGTACTGTAGTTGAGGATATGAGTTTAAATACTAGAAGCTATGGGTATACTAGAAGAATGTGGTAGCAGTAACTCTTCTTGATTTACTGCTCTGGCTGTGCCTTCACTGGATTATTTCTGCCACAGAGGTATACTTAGGATATAGACTCTGTCTCAGATTCCATGCTGTCAAGATTTACCCAAATAAAATATCTTGTGGTAAAGTAGGTATGGCATTGTGTAGTGTCCTGTTCTTTGTGTGGCAGTGTATTAATTAAAGCAAACAACAGTACTCGTAGCAGAGCCACTGTTCTTGTAATTTAGTGGTTTAAAAATGTTTCACTATAACATCATCATACGTGTAATTGTGCAAAGACCTCATTAATCTAGACAGTGCTGTTCTAGTGTCACTCGTGCTTTATATATATGTATATAAACCCCTATTCTGGCCTTTCTCAGCAACATTCAGATTTCTCTTTCTCTCTGCGCTGTTGCTGTGGCCTGTGTCACTTGTGCCGAGAGGGCCATCTAGTGTCTGAGGCTTTCCAGTGCCACCTCAGGTAATGGGCAGTTTGCTGAGTGATGGAGCAGAAAAATTACTGCTTCTGTGCCTCATGTTAAACTCCTGTGGAATACTGTAGTAGGAAAAATGTAGCTTTCAACCCACTGTAAGGAAAATTAGTGTGAGTTTTTAATATACCGAGATTAATTTCAGCTTTGTTACTGTTGAATTTGACTGCTTTAAAGTAGTTGTGTGTTTGAGGTGTTCATGTCGTATCATGAGATGAATGTTTATTTGCTTATGTTATTATCTCACCCAACTCTGGATTATTTTTTAATACAGAAACCAATATTATTTCCCATGGCCTAAATACCTACTCTATATGCCTTTTAGCAGTTACAAAAAGACAGATGTTTGTATTAGAGAACTGACTGTTGTAGATATGTGCTCAGGAAATGTTTTTTTTTTTTTTTTAATAATGCATGGTTAATATTGTGGAAGATTTTAATGTAAAAAAACCCCAACTTGCTCTAAAATGTATATGCACTTAAAAATTGAAAATGAATCATTTTCTTAAGGTTTTAGTTGGTGTCAGAAATATGCTAAAGTGTAAAAAAAAATATACAGAGGTCATTTTCCTATTCCTGATCTTGTATGTGAAGAGACAGTGTAGATGTGAAACCATTCTTTTCCCTTAAGAAAGGACCTGCCAATTATTGATGCAGAATGTCTTTAGTAGTGTCTTATGTTAAAATCAGTTGTAGCAGATAGTGGAAGAACCAGTGCTCTCATTTTTTTTTTTCTTTTCTTTTTTTTTTATTCTGTATTCTTTTATGGATGTCGTACTCTGCTTTCTATTTCAGGAACTTCATCTCAGGAAGAAGATGAAAGATAATGTCGCTGAAGAACATTTATATTTGGCTTTTTCTCATCAGTACAGAGATAGTATCTTTCCTCTTCATACATCTATCTCACTGTTTTTGCTATCCTATTGTGACTGCAAATTATTTAAAGTTTTTTTAGTGCCGACTGGCGAAGATGTGGGTGATCAGTGTGTGACAAAAAGCCTCGCTGGTGATCTTGAGGTCCACTTAATCTCCAGGTGTCAGCTTCCAGTGGTTGTGCAGAGCTGCACTTTGCCTGCTGTTGTCGTGAAAGATGACAAATTCTGCAGAGCTGGGCTTTCTGTGGTCTTAAGACATATAATACAGAAAACATTTGAGGCAGATCCATCTAAAAAGGATGTTTTGGAACTCTTGGGCTTTAAGAAGACCTGCTTAAAAGCCTGTGCTGAAGTGAGTGTGTCTCTCTCTTAGATACATTGATTGGTTTTTTAATAAGCATTAAATGCTCTGAATTAGACTGTTAATATTGATGTCAAGTAAGTTCTTTTAGAAAAAAACTTAATTTGCTTAGAAAATGCAATTTTCTCTATGGAGAAATACCTGTATTTTGGCACAAAGATGAGAAATAATTATTTTTGAAGATGCTAGTTTTTAGCAGCACAAAAAGAACCTTAATGTTAAAAAGTAGGTCAGATCTTTGCTTCATGTCTAGCAGTATGTTATAAAATTTGAAGTGAACTAAGAAACACCTAATTTCTTGCTGATTTTGATTTCAAGAACACAATATATTGTTTGCCTTCATTGTCAAGGTGACTTTTGTTTAGCTTATCCTCACCAGGTTGTCCAGTGTCTTTTCAGCAGAGTGGCTAACTGGCCAGGTGGTCAGTCCCTAGCCTGTGCCATTCCAGGGGATAAGTCCCTCCTAGGAGTGGAATATTCTGAATTTCACATCAGTTCCTCTCAGCTTATTCTATAGTGTGTAAGGACTATTGTGAATAGCTGCTCTGCCTTGGAGTTTCTTGGGAATTTGTTGTGTGTTCTTCTCGATTCCATGTCATCCTTGATGGGAGTGTATTCCATCTCCCCCCTCCAGGTAAACATGATGAAATGGGCTAGGCCTCAGTATAGACCCTTAAAGATTTCCACTCCTAACTGGCCTTCAGGTAGAGTGTGAACTGTTAACCAACACTACCCTTTGAGTTGAGATGTCAGTCCATTTATCACACAGCAGTTTACTCATCTGGCAGCTCATCCATCTAGACCTGCCTTCCTCCTGTCTCTCAGGAGGCAGAACTCCACCCTGGCATGATTGCTGTTTCCATGGTTGCCATTGATCACCGTGCCTTCAACTCAGTTCGCAGCTTTGCTTCTTATGAGTTACACAGGCATCCTAATTTTATGTCAATAATAAGGAAACAAAAATATGCTGTACCGGATAACCATTCTATTATATATAAGATTTAGCTTCCTAACTCTGCTGTTGTAAAAGCAATACAGAAATACCTGAGTTTCTAAGATTAACAAAGAATATATTTAAAGCTGGAATTCCTTTGCTTGAAGTGATCGAATAACCAAAAGTTACCCTGGATTTGTTTCTCTTTCTGTAGAGACGTTAATTATGTAAATTTATTTGACAGGTTAGCCAGTGGACCAGGCTCTGTGAGATCAGTATACCTCTGGCTGTTGAAAGATTTTTGACAGCCTCTCCTGAGCACGGCCAGGCTATTCCTCCTGACATTTTACTGTTGGAAAGGAAGCTTGGAGAACCTGTCCGAGTACATAACAATGACAAAATTCGAAGGCAGAAACTTCAACAACAGAAGGCAGGTGCCAAGGCTGCAGTGCCTGTGCTTGGTGAAGAAGCATCAGAGGAATTAAAAGCAGAAGTCCATGAACATCCACCCTCAAGTTTGGAACTGAGTGTGGCTTTCTCCAAACTACTTGCCCAGGAAGCACCAGAGGCAATCAACAGGGAGGCCCCTCACATCAGGAGAACAAAAACCTCTGACCTTCCGCTCTTGGACCACATTTTTGCAGAAGGGCTTTATTTTACTGTGGCAGATCTAGTGCTTTTGCCATGCATCCATCAGTTCTTGGTAAGCTGACAAATTCTGCAAATATCAATTAATGTGCGTGTGTGTTTTTTAAGAACCTAAAAGTTGTAAAATACGTTAATTTGAAACATACCATGGTGTTTACAGTGTGACCTTAACCTGAAATCGAAGATTTGTCTTGTTTTTGTACAAACACAGAAAACGGGGATTGGTGAGGTCACTAAATTTACTTCTAGATACAGAGCATATCAATGGTTAGTAAACACTGTTAACTGTTAAAATATTATATAAAATATTTTGGCATGAGTTTGCCCAGAAAATAATTTAACAATACTAGTATAGGTGACTTGAGCTCAACTTATAAACTAGTTCTACAGTGGGAAAAACTTTTGTGGTAAGACTGTGGTAAGTCTTGCTCAGCACAATCTGTGTACTTAGTTTTATGGGGATAGATGAATAGGAGAGATTTAAGGAAATTACAACTCTGTCTTGATTTCCCATCACAGTAGAATGATTCAGTGAGTTTGCCTCCTACAGTTCTGTTCCTGCAGTTACTGTATGAGATTTATAGCTAAGCTGGTGTCTATTCCAAGAACATTTGCATTTTGATTTTGCATGCTGGTTTGCCAAATGTTTCTTATGGTGTTTGAAAACAAATGGAATTCCTGGAGAAGATGCTGTTAGACTGAGGATAACAATCTTGAAAATCAAGATAATGACTATCAAATATTAATAATATGACAGATGTCCACTTTATAACTTTAACATCCTCAGTGGATTTCTGTATGATGATGGGAGCAATACGAATGCCTTTGAATTGAGATGATGAGTTATTTTACAGAAATGCTTCTTAATTCATATCTGCTTTGTTTGTTTTGCAAATCACAAAATTGGATGTGAACAGCAACTTCTGTATGGATGATACTAAGCAAAAGTATTAAGATAAAATGCTTTCTTACTATTTAAAATGCCTTTCAGCCTTTGTTTTTCCAAGATATTTTTAAATAAGAGCATAACTTTGTCCAGTAATATTTGATTTACTGTTGCTAGTCATGAGAAGATTTTTGCATCAGATGCTTAATTGATTTCAGCAATGTAGTTGGGATCATTCTATGGAAGTACTATGAGCAGCCAAGAATTTTGTATTTATTGAATTTTTATATATTACCCTTGAGCCCTGGTGTTCTGCAGCTCATAAGCTACATATTTTACAATGCGCTTCTGTTAGCTCACACCAAGGATTGCCCTGAAGACCTGGCTTTCAGTTTCGTCTTTACCTAATTTGCAAGAGCTCTGGGATAATGTTTGTTTATTTCTCTTCTCTGGTGAATGATAATTTTCTAAGCAATTATACTTTGATGCCTATAGTTGTCATCAAAATTGAAAAACTTGCATTTGAAAGCTTCTTGCAGGCAGTGAGTTGAAACTGCTCTTGTTGATGGAATTGAATTCCCAGAGTTCAATTCTATATTAAAGTGTTATTTGTCACTTGTATAACTGGACTTCCTGGATTGTGCTTAAAAAAAAAATCACTGTAGTTGCAGTTCCACTTTGAATTAAGAGTGTGAATAATAATGAAGTCTTAAGTGAGTATGTGTCTGGAAAATATCCTATAAGCATGAGGAGACCTGACTAGCTGATTGTAATTATAATTACCAAAAGTAAGATAATGAAGCTGAAGTGTTGTTTTTCATTACCTCATTTCATTGCTGTTATCATTGTGAGGTTACCTTTGTTATGACTTCTACTAGTTGTAACTGTTGAAAATGAATAGAAGCATAACAAAAGCTCAGGTCCTCATCTGGGAAAAAACATTATTCACTTTTTAAAATACAATTTAGAACACTTTGTAACAAGTTTAACAGTGCCTCTTAGAATTGCTTTCCAAAAGATTTCTTCCTTAACTGAATTAATGTGGTTTTGCCCATGTTACTATTAGGTTACTGAATTAGATACTAAAGTTACACAGTTCATGCTTTTGTTGCTTTAGCTATTGCTAATTACTTTTGATTACCCTAAGCATATTATAAACACAGCATGCAGGAGAGCTGTTGGAAATTTTGTGTAATTTCACATGTTCTTTACCATTTTCTTTTTCCACTCTTCTGACAGCTCAGGTGAAGAATGTTGGTTTTGTGTGGCCTTTTCTGCCTGTTCTTGTAATAATGATTTTTAATTTTTTGTTTAAAGCAGGCACAGCATCACAGAATAGTTGAAGCTTCAAGAATTGAGGTTGGAAGTCACATCTGGAGCTCATCTTGTCTAAGCAGCCTGCTCAGAGGAGGGTCAGCTAGGGCCAGTTGCCCAGGATCATGTCCAGTTATATTTTGAGTGTCTCTAAGGAGACTTCACAACCTCTCTTGTAAGAGGATGATCTCCATTGTTCTAGAACATTTGGGAATCTAAACAAAAGTTATTTAATTTCATCAGGTGCATCCTTTTAAATAGTAGCTGGACTTCATCTTAAAAAGTGATTTGGGTATATGTTTTTAAAATATGTGCAACATATTCTTACTTAAGAATTTTTTTTTTCATTTTTACACTTAAAATGCTAGTTTCTGTTGGAGGCCACATTAACTTATAATCGCATACACTTAATTCAGAAAATAAATCTACTAGTTACCATTATTGTATAAAAATATGAAATTAAGATTGTAGAAAGTAATACATGATTAAAAAAAAATCCGTACTAATTAAAAAAAAAAAAAAGCTGCAGATGTAGTGCAAAGCCTTGAATAAAGACCAGGGCTAATGTATGCCTATTACCACATAGTCTAAGGTATTTCAGGCTTGTAGTTCCCAGCAAAACAGCTGTTGGTGAATGAGCTTTTAAGGGGTACTTGTGGGAAAGACCATTCAGGTACCATAATGTCATGCTTAGAGTTCAGTATTCATTGCAAATTACTGCATTGGGGTTTTTTGTCTAACGATCAACCAAAATTAACAATTCCTATGTTAGGAAATAGCAGATATTCAAGAGTATTATTTGTATGGAGTTTTCCTGTTACTGACTGAAATTATGATTAAAATGGTCATATGAACCTTTTCATCCTATTGAGAAATGGGAATTGCAGATAAAGTCTAAGTGTCTGACTGGCAGTTCCACCTGGAGCTCTGAACCAGCTGATTTTTGTATTGCCATCATGCTGTGAGTGCTTGTGCTCAGCGTGGAGCTGAGCTTACTCCTGTAGTTTGGTGGCTTGTAGTAAGAAATTTACAGTAGCCACTAACCTTCGTATTTTATTATTTTAGGTTTCCAGCAAGAAACAAGGCAAAAATCTGGTAAACTTGCCACTGATATCCAGTTGGTATCGAAGAGTTCAAGAAGTACCTGGCGTAAAGAAAGCTGCTGGCAAATGCAACATGGAGCTTCTCCAGCTTCCAGAGTTGGTGTCTGCTCCTGAGGAACAGCTACAGGACTCCACTTCAGTTCCTGAGGAGTTAGAAGAGGATAATGAAGACAATCATTTTATAGGTGGTCCAAGGCCAACCATGACTAAGTTAATGGTAATTTAAGCTTTTTAATTAGTTATTTTTATAATCACATTTGTTTGATTTGGAGTAGGTAGAATTCATTAGAATTATACAAGGTAATTTTGACAGCCTTGAACAGTTTAATACCCCTTGTTTGTCTTAAATCTGATGCACGTTGACTTAGAAGTGATTCTACTTTTTTCTTCTCATCTCATATTTGAGTAATTCAGGAACTGGGCAAAGATAGGACAGTTGGAGCTTTATCAATAATTCTGAATAATCAAAGTAACCTTTTGTTCAAATTGCAATATTGTATTTCTGTTCTAAAGATATTTATATAAAGAATGACAAAAAACCTGTTGCTTTTATGTTTGGTTTCATTGTCAAACCTTTTCATTTGGGTTGGTTTTTTTGTTTGTTTGTTTGTTTGTTTTTTTTTTTCTGTTTGATTAAAGCTTTGAACTTCTGGGAACCTTAATGAGTTTTGTTAAAGAAAGCTGTCCATCATGTTCCATAATTCAGTATTTTTTGCACAGAAGCTGACAGCACTTCCTAAAAAATTAGGAGGGCTTTTTTGTGAGAATGAGGGAAATACATAATTTGAATATATAATGTAGAGTCATCTACCTGTCCAGTTTCACTTAAACTGACATTGTTGCAGTTTCATCTGATGCCGTTAAATTTAGTGAGAATTTTGATACCATCTTAAGTGGGTAAAAGGTTTTAATTTATTTTTTTTCCTCCTTTCATTTAGGAAAACGGAATTGAAGCAAAGTTTTCTCCTCATCCATGCCCCAGCTGGACCCTAGACTGGACCAGTCTTCCATCTGCAGTCAGTCCTGGGGAAGGTGAGGGTTTGTAGGTCTGTGTGTGTATTTCACAGGGTCTTCTTATGGTGAAGCTACTTAACTGTTTCATAAGAAAATATGCCAGTTTTCAACATGTTCCAGAGCTAAGACAGGGAAGCGATTTCAAATTTGCATTAAAATTCGGTCTGTTTGTGACACATGGTGACATAACTTCCCTCTGGTCATCAACAGCTGATGAGCAAACTGGGAACAAAAGACTAGCCTTGATTTCAGTCAGCCGTTGACACAGCCCAAAAATCACAACCAAGCTCAGTGCTTGGTTGTGTTGAGTCTTCCATAGAAGTAAAGACATCCATAGATACCTTCCATAGGAATAAAGTTACTGTGGTTGTCAGTAAAAAGAGAGTGGCAGGTCAGAGTATGAAAGTGTTGGTGGTCACAGTGTGAGACAGAAGGAAAATCAGATACGTCATGTGATTATTTCCCTGTATGGATGTATGTCATCATAGGAAATGTTTTCATTTTTTTCCCTAGCAAGGCAGAAGCTGAAAATTTTGTGAAGTGGGGCTTATTGAGATAAGACTGTTAAATGGAAATACTGTGCTACTGCTGATTATATGTGATGTTTGGGAAAGGGGAGATTATATTTAATTTGTGACCAACAAAGAAATGCAACATCTCTGTGGTTTTAGGCAGCATTAGTTCCTTTTTGGAACTTCAGTCAATTGTGGAGTTTTTGCTTGTGTTCCTGGTCCTGTGTGTGTGAATGGATTCATTGTCTTCAGGTTCATTTCCTACTTGCTGCAAAGGCTTTGTGAGTATTAAGATCAGTTTGGCTGGATATGATTAGAGGTGTTTCCTTTAGGCTAATCCAAAGCACATTAAAGGGAAGGGGAAAGTGTGTGAATGTGGGGTTGGATGGTGATAATCCTTGTTGCTGCTTTATTACTCTGAGGATATATGGAGATAGAAGCCTTTGGTACTGTCACATTTGTTCATCAGACATTGTGTTCACTGTGAAACAAACGAAAAAGAGATTTTTTTTAAAACAATTTTTTTTTTCTTTAAAGCAGTTTTTTTTCTATTGACATTTTTGTCCAACTGTGAAATTCAAGAATGAGCCGTAACTGACCTACAGTCTTACTTTTCTCATGAGTTGAAATACTCGTTAAGCAGGAAGTAAAAGAACTTAAAAGAACTGCTTTATTTATGGTATTTCATTTGAAATGAACCATCATTTCAGTAACAGTATGCATGAGATGGAATTTGCTTACAGAGTAAAACAGTGTTTACATTTGTAGTTTAGAAACATCTTTGAAACTTAAGTACCTTTGAATAACACAGACTAGAGCAGTAACACAGAGCACGGGTATTCCAGTTCTGTGGAATTAACTGATGTTTTGATTAAACAGTCTTGGTGGCTACCAATCAACAATCCTGAAGGATCAGTATTAGCTTCAGCTTCTGGAACTGGTTTTAAGTGAGGGATACTTTATTGTAGTGTGGCCTCTCAACAGAGAAAAGAAAATTTAGAAAATTTTCTAACCCTCATCATAAACAAAATTAGTTTTAATGAAAGGAGCAGTGCTTAATGATGCAATTATCTTCTAACCAATATAAAAGTTTGTGACCTTGTGTCCATGTTAAAGTTGTTTGTAATTGCTCATAGAACTGAATAATATTATAATTGTGGAATAAATGGTGTGTTAGATGCAAAGCTGTTTGATTTGAAATGGTCAAAATTGATTTGGTATATCCAGGTTGTTTCTGGGATTTTTTTTTTTTTTTTTGCGGCTAGGTCACTCCTACTTTGTTCTGCTTTTTATATTTGTATTACCTTTTGAATATTTTGACTTGAAAGATGCTTTCTGAGTTGAGAATACATTATGCTTAAAAATCAAAGATGGTTTAGGGAATCTGACATTTTATGAAAACTTTTGCTAATCAAGATATGCAAATTGTGTATTTTATTTTGAAAGTTAAAAGCAGCTGTATTTTAAAAATTAAATCCAGACAGTCATTTATTAGTAAAACAAAAAGAGTTTAAAGAAACACTTTAAAGTTCTCTATTTCCCTTTCAAGCCTGTCAGAACTTTTTGAAAGACTTTGAAGATTTTTTTTTTAATAGTGTTTTAGCCTATTTCAGTGTCTCAGGCATCCTGAAGCAGGAACTCATCCTTCTTCTTCAGCTGATCTTTCCATATCAGAGAGCTCTTTGCCTGCAAACCACATGGGTGTAACAATCCAAGGGAAATTCAACTGAAGCTGCTTCTCATTAGCTTCCCCTTAAGTTCCAGTTTTGCTGCACTTATCTAAATAAGTTTAAACCACATTTGTGTGTGCATTATATTTTGCCATTCAAGATTTGGAAAATCTCTGATGGCAGTACAGCCAGGTTGCTTCACATTCTTCATACGTACTTGAGAAGTAAATAATTTTCAGTAACAAAGAGAAAGCAAAAATATTCATTTTTGTAATATAGGCAATACTGGTATATCTTCTTTTACTGGCTTGCCTTAAAAAGAATATTATTGCAAAACTTTGTATTTCATATGTGACTTCTTAGGATCTTTTCAGGGATATAACATTATGTAGTTGGCCTGAAGACAATTTTCATTGAAGTTTGAATGCAATTGCTAATTTTTAGACAAAAAATTCTTCAGGTTTACCTGGAAATAATGATTTAGACATGTCACTGAACCAGATAACTCATGGATGGCAATGTACACTGTTCCTACTGTTACTGTAGTCTTCCTCCCTTTTTTTTTTTTTTTTTGTGATTGTCTTAAGTTACCAAGCAAAACAAGAGAAGGGAATTAAGTATTTTATATTTTTATAATGCCTGTTTAGAGGCAGGAGGCAAAGCTATTACATGTTAAAGTTACCTTAGTATGTAGTAATGATTTTTAGGCACAATGATTTACTAAAATGAATACTCTTTGAAAACATAGGTGGTTTCCATGCCTCATGAAATCAATGCATGTAGGAATTCCTTATACATTGTAAGGAATACAAGTTCAGTATATTTATGTTTGCTTGAAGTCTGTTGCATTTTCTTAAGTGATGTTTTGATCTGAATGACAAACTTACAGCCTCTGAAATATTAAAAATCTGCAAAGAAAAAACAACAGTTGCTGGTGTATCTTATTAAAAATCATAGTTGAAAGAATGATACCAAGTTCTAACAACTGCATTTTGATTCAGGTGAGGACACATTCTCCTTGGTGTTTGGCCTGCTCTGTAAAATCCTGTTGTGATGAGTGTTTGATGGATTTTCATGTGGCTGATAGTCATACTGGAAGGTGTCACCTTTGTTTCAGTGCTATGCTTTGTGGAGTAAGTGTAAGCCCTCAGAGAATTGCCTTAATGCTTCATATTGAATATCCCCTACAAGAAAAGTTCAGGTTTTGATGAGGTCTGATTCCTGGAGTTGCTTAATTTGCAGTTTTAATTTTACCTGATTACTGATTATTTTGACTGTTCACAAGTCATTGTTAATTGGTTTATTAGGCTTTGGAGAGATTTGTTTTGTAGAGTTCTGTACATAAAGTTCAGTGTATGCTTTTTTAGTCCTGTTGTGGTTTGTGTTTGTTTACTGAACATACTAAAGAATTAAAATTAAATACTGCAGTTTGGCAGTTGAAATGTTTTACAGATTTATAGCTTGAGCACTGAAGACAATTCATAATGATTTGTTTTTGTAAATTCACAGTTTTCTTGGTTCTGATGGTTGAAGCATGTTTTTGATTAATCCACAATTAACTTTGACAAAATGTCTGCACTTGACAGTCAGTGGCCTAAACTGACTTTACCTGTGTAGAATTTGAGTGAATTTGATCTGCCCTAGATAGAAAAATAAGTTTTATTTGTTAGACTGTGAGGTTTTTTTTCTCTTTTGTCTCTGAAGTTATTAGACATGTGGAAGGGCATAAACCCCAAAAACATTAACTCATAGGTGCATAGCAGGTATTTTTAATCAAGTTGTTAAATTAATTTTTCATATTTTAATCAGAAATCTTTAATAAATGTTAAGTAGCCTGCTAAGTATCTCTGCCCTTTGTTTTATTTAAACTATTTGGTCTTTCTTTTACTCCTTATATAATTGTAGTAGAAATTATTAGTTTGCTTCTCCCTTTTATATTTCTATGTTCCTTATTCATGGGATCGCAGAGCCCAAAGTTACATTATTAATCTCATAACCAGAGATTTAGAGGTTTCAGTTGTACTAAGTACTCCACAGCATGGAGGTGCAGGTCATTTTTTGAGGAAGATTACTACTGAGGAGTGAAGGAATGCTGATCCATTCTAACAGTTAAGGTGTGGAACAATGTCCAGCAAATATCCAGATGATTAATATGATTCAAAAAAAATTTTATTTTGAACATTGCTCAAAATCATCATCAGAGGTATTTTTGAGGAATAGAAATATAGAAATTAATATCCTTTAATGGTCAATAAGGTATACTTAAGAGTGATGTTGTGCTACAGAGTGTCACTTTGTAGAGAAGGCAGAGATGACATATTTATTGTATTTGTATTAATTAGAAATATTAAGAAGGAGGAGGAATTAACATTTTTCTATCTCCAAATATTCTAGATATACTATTGGATAAAATGTTACATTGTTGTTGACATTACTCTTCATAATATTTTTCCAGAATATAATAATATCTTAGTATTTCCAGTTATTATAAAATTTAAATTGATTTTTTGTAGCACCAATCTTTACTTTAAAAGGGATATTTGATCTGCTTCAGTAGTCTGAAGCAGGATTTCCTGCTGTAAAATGTCTTTACTGCTTATTTGAAGATTGTTCTGTATGTTTCCATATACCATTACATCAGTGGTAGAGTGTATGGCTTGTGTCCTTTAGCTCTTTTGTGTCACCTGTTTGCAATATCCCAGTGTGTGGGCATTCATAATTCACTTACCTATATGGCATAATCAACACAGGGATTTAAACTTCTGAGGTTTTTATCTGTCTTTGCAGTATTTTTGTAGGTCGCTTACATTGCTGTTTTCTGCACATTGATTGTAACTGAGGGACAGCTGAGTTTTAGCATAGCTGTTCTGTGTTTCTTTTGCAAAGCCTAAGTGGTCCTTTCAGGCAGGAGCATCAGGAGACTTTAGCAGAATCAGAGTTTTTCTCAGCTCTGTGTGTGGCTTCTGGAGCTTAAAATCTTCACAAACCACAGGAGGGCAGCACAATCTCTTTGGATATGGAGCTGTACCGGGATGGATGGAGCTGTGTCCTGGGCTAAGGAGTCATTCTTGAGAAAGATGCTTTTTATGTGGCAGTTTTCAGCTCAGTAATCTCTAGTCCAAAAATTTGGGACCACCTGTTGTAAAAAGTGATTTAAAACATTTTTTCCCCCTCTTTGAATTAGAGTTGGTAATTTGACAGTTGACACATTCATTGTGCTGGAGTACACCTGAAAGCAGTAATTGCTGAGGCTGTATAAACACATAGCAGAGTAACACCTTCTGCCTTGAAAGTGTTCAAGTCCAAGAAAAGAGGTAACAGTTGAGCAGGGAGTGAAGGAAAGGGTAAGTTCATCAGCTCAACTTCTGCTGGAGTTTTATGTTATTTGGGGAAAAGGAGTAATTCTTGGAAGATATTTCTAAGGAAATGAGGAGATTAATGGAAATTTATGGAAATTCTTTTCTTGCTTACAAGTAAGAACATGCAAAGATTTATGCAAGAGATTTTCTTTTAATTGGTCAATAAATACTGCAATAGTTCAAGGGCCAATGTTTTGGAATTAAAAAACATGGTAGCATCGTAGGCTAGGCTGTGGCTGGAATTCAAAGGAAAGGGAAATAACTTACTGAATATGTTAGAAGAAAAAGTAGACAAATGAAAGGATATAAAGGAATTAACCAGTAATTCACTAATTTTTTATTTTGTAGCAACACTCTGAGCATATGAGAATATGTGACCATACTCATTAGGATGGGAGGAAAGTAGAAGTGGAAGTCAGAAAGAAAGAAAAGTCAGAATGCGAATAACTGTGTGGCCCAAACATTGCACAGGAACAAAACATTGAAAATGAACTCCAGAAACAAGGCAAAAAAGATTCTCTCTCTCTTAATTGAACCTCTTATGAATTCTCTTCCTGATATAATCTTGCTTTCAAAAATAAAGGCACTGGAAAATTACACAGTGGATAAGATCAGATTGACTAAGTTTGAGAAGGAAGGTGTAGTCTCTGTGGTTATGCATAGACAAGACTACTGCCTAGAAAGCAAATGAAACTGAGCCCAGGTGTGTCTCCTTCTCTTTCTCAGTGACAAAATTATGCAAACACATCAAAATAATTAAAATTATGTTCTCACTCGAATTTATTGGCACTCATGTTTTGTTGTGGTGCTCAGTCCTTTAAAAACATTATTTGTTGTTTCTTTGAGGGGAAAGTAGGACTTGCTGGAAATTGAAATTCTTCATATATTATTTAATTTTTTTAAATGACCTTTGGAGAACCCATTAGATTAGTTGTAGATTATTTGTGAATAGATAATTCAAGCTGTGTTCTTAATTTGCAGTTCTGATTTTACCTGATTACTGAAACTCTATTAACCTGTCCTACTTATTATTTAATATACTTACATAGTTATTTTTAAGGCTACTGATAGTTTCCAGAGTCTGTGGTTGCCCAGATTTTATGTACATTCATAATTTATCATAGTCAATAAAAAATTGTTTTATTTTGTGGTTATTAAACTAAATAGTTTCCTTCAGAAATGTAGGCAAACATGTTTTGAACAACTTATTTTCCAATGTACAATTTTTTGTGTTTCAAGTATAGAACAAGTATAGAAGAGTAAATCAGAATCATTACCGAGGTATTGTCAAGTTTTGTGCAGCATTAGTGAATTTCTGGGAGCTCTTCACTGACATTTTATCAGGAGTTGACGAATAACAGGATATTTCATCCCAGCACATAAAACATACCTTGAACATAATGTTTGTGCTTAAAGGTGAGCGCTGTGCGAGGGGCTGCATTCACCTTCTTCTTCCTTCCCCCGTCTTGCTATGTTGCAGAGTTGAGGCATGGAATTAGTTTCCAAACCATAAATCAGCTGTGACAAAATGTGAGTTAAGGAGGAATTTTTCTGTCTCTTGGAGTTGCTTATGGCTTCCATCTGCACTTTCATTAGTTTTGGATATTCGTGTTAAGAACCATGAATGCATTACTTGATTTGGATACAGTTTTACATTGGATAAGGTCATGAGTTTGATTTTGGCTTTTCCTGAAGGCAAGTTTTTATGCACAGTTGTTCACTTAAAGTTCTAATCAGCAATTTCGAGGAAGTCAGTACTGCCGTTTTTAAGAAAAAAACCCCAAACCTAATAATGTTAAAAAAACATGTAAAATTATTTTGAATTATTCATAATCTGTTCTGAATAGTTTGATGCTTTCAAAAATTTAATTACACAAAGGAAAGGCCAGACTACTGTATGTTTAGTGTTTTATTGAAGGTGGTATTAATTATTTTGTACTCTAAATGCCTCTTCTCCAGATGGTTTGGAAATGCTTCTGAAAAGTTAATTTTTGGCTCATGTCTCATGTCAAATTTCTGGCAGCTTACCATAGCAATATCAAAAGGGATTCACATCCTTTAGAAACTTTTAAAGTATTGAAGAGCAAATGCAAGTAGGAAGTTCATCTCTTTTGTAGAATTATTTTTTAAGTATAGAAGAATTGGAGAATAGTCTCAATATTAAAATGAGTCAAACCTAATCTGAAGCAATAAAATTTGTCCCCTCCGAGTGCGGAATATTGATCTAAGCATCCAGAGATAATGAAAAGAGTTACGGTGTTTGTATTTCAGCTTGTGCTTTAAAAGTTTTGCAGGTGTGTCACGGAGTGTTGTTCTTTGTGCTGGTGTTTGAATGGCTCCTGTCAGTAGTGTGAGTAGACTAGTTGAGGTATCATTAATGTAGTCATTCCATCGGCACACTTTCCATTCTCTGGAAAGTATCTGATTGGTGAAGGGCTCTTAAATCTGCTTAAATGCTCTTGAATATCCCACTTGCAGATCTTCCATGTGTTCTTGTGTTATTAGTGACAAGAAATAAGAAACAAAAGAACATCCTCTCACCTCAAAGTTTAAGATACTTCTGAGTGCTTCCATGAAGCTCAACTGGACAAACTTTTTACCTTGGCTCTTGGTTGCATTGCATGTTTTCTGCAGAATTTCATTTGTTAGGAGCCAGAGTATGCTGGACAAAAGCAAAAATGGACTCTTAAACTCTGCTGTTTTATACAAACACTCTTGCTGTCCTAAACTTTATACCTGATACCTTTAAGGCTACACTGAACATCATCTCAGGTTGTAAATGGTTCGAGGCTGGATAAGTAATGTTCAAGGTGGCATATGGAAACTGGTTTTCTTTCTCTGTCCTTTATACCTTGAGGCAGTGAGAAATGTTGGTGCATGTCATGGACTGCCATGAGCTATCATTGCATGCTGCATCCTGGATGGGGTCATGAGTTTTGGTGTAAGTTGAGGGGAATTTAATTAACCAGAGCCTTTACCAAACAACACAGTGATTTTACTTGCACAATATTTGCTTGTTTTGTGCAAGAAATAAGTCAATTTATAGATACAATATCTTGAATCATGCCCCATATTTCTATTACAAAACTGTAAGCAAATACTGTGAAAATTCTTGTAACCAGGAGGTTTATTTTTTTTTTGTATGTAACTTTTAGAATCAAGGGTTTAGAAAAGGATATTTTTACTCTTGAACAGCTTCTGAATTTATTCTTGTAGTTAATTTGGTTTTTTACTCATAAAGTGTAGCTTTTCTATGTGTGCTAATGCTGAATATTGAAGACTATAATTATGAAAGCCAATGTATATTGATATATAGCCATCTATCAAAATTGTTAGTGTTCTATAATGTATTTTTTTGAGCACAGTCTATTACTTGACAATTTTTGTGAAGCATTGCCATTATTTCTTCTGTATGCTCTCATCATTTTTGAAAGCCTGAAAATGATTTCTTCGTTAAAATAATCTGCTTCTCTAAAACAAACCCCCAAAAACCCAGCCTGAACTGAGACAAAACACTTCTTAATCCTTTATTTTATGCTACTCAAAAACATCTGCCAAATAGATTGCTTTCCATCTTATCTACAGCACGTATTTGACATTCCTCTGCTTGTGCTCGTTACCGGATGCTTTGGCCCACTTGTGATCTCACTTGATGTATATTGGCATTATGAGCTCTCTGTAACTTAGTTGGATGATGTTAGGTAAGGCATAATGCAGAAAATAAATCATACCTTCAGTCAAGTGTTTTTTGACATTTTTGATCTTAATTGTTTTGTGAACAAAGGTTAGTTTGTTCTTGTTTGTGTCTCCCACTTCTCTTTTTTTTTATGGTAAATACATTCATTTTGCACCTCTGTATGTTTTTAATTGTGCCATGAAGATCATGGTCACAGCTGATTCCACTTGTAGGGAGCAAGTAGAGCATATGGCAGAGATTATCAATGTTGAACTCCTATTTGAGCCACAAGGTCAGAAATTTCATGTAAAGATCAGGTTGGTAGGTTGTTGCAATGACAAACAGTGGGGCTGAAAATCACAGGAGTCACTTTCTGCAAAACACTGGAGTTGCTTGTAGATTACGCTTTCCTGGGTTTGTGTCGCATTCAAAACATGCAGGTTTAGGTGGACACACTTGTTCATGATTGTGCTGTTGGAAAGATGAGCAGATTTTGTGGTATATTTTTTCCTGAAAGTCCTGCAAGGATAAATTAATCTTGAATAATTAGGTAGTATTTCATATCTAGTTCAAGACTCTTTATGAATGTAGAGGGTTTTTCTAATAAATTGTTGATAATTTTAATAAATATGGAAATAGTTGTTTAAAAACTGTCTGTTTCTTAAGCTAGCTAAGCAGATATAAGGAAACATCCTTTTGAGTTTGCTTTTATTTAGTAAATTTAATTTTTGCAATGTCTTGTGGAGCTTACTCTTCCTCACTGCAACCATATGTGTAGTTTGTTTCACAGTAGAAACAGTCCTGCTGAGGTCATGTAAAATATTAGTGACAAGAGCTTCAGTAGACTCATAACCTTTTAATTTTATGTTCTTCATTAAGATGACTCAGATTTGCTACTGTGCAATATATATACAATGCTGAAGAAATAAGCATTGACTAGTTAGTTCTTTCAGTTTGTATCAGAAAAATGATACATAGGTGAGTGCTCCCTACTGCAGGAATTCTATATTTCTTTTAATTTTGTTGTGTGTCTGAGAGGGACAGAGCACAGTGCTCAACAAATTTTTCTGAAGTCTTTTCAGTACTAATTAATTAATTAAAAACCCTAGCACTGTAATATATTAGTTTTTAACTCAATACAGCTTTATGGAGAATTCAAATCTTATAGAATATGGTCTGTTGTCCATTTGTAAGACATCCAACATGTCTGCTGCATGAGTAAAATTAGAAGCATACTTAGTTATTGTATTTTGTATAAAGCTGCAGTACAAGAGAAGAAATGGGCTTTACAGACTTTGATTTATCAAAGAATCTTGAATTCCTTTGTACTTAAGGGGGGAATTGAATGGGACGCCATTGATTCTCTTCCATGCTCAAATTTCAGTGCCTGTAGACTATCTTGCATTTTTCTGCCAATTTTATTTACCATTATGCAGGTACTCAATGGAGGTTGTGATTACCATTTTGCAGCTCAGGTATTCATGGTTTTTTGAATTAAAAATACCTCTTAAAATTACTGAATACTCAGTTAAAGATACTTCTGTAGTCCCATACAATCTTTTTTCCCCCATTGTAATAAACACTTTTCCATGTAATTAAAATATTATTTTTATTATAGATATGCTTGTTCTGACTTTGAGTCTTCTCAGCTTGGTTTACTCCAGAAGTGGTTTAATACAAGTAAAATAATCCCATCAAATTGCCTCAAACTAATCCCACTCTTAAAGCAGAAACACCCATTTTAAGAATTTTATTTGCATAACACTATTGGCTTGACTGATGAACCTTCTCGCAGCTTTGTGCTGTGCTGCATTAGTTAATGTGAGAACAGCTTTGCACCTTTGGCTTGAGGAGAATTTGCACACAACATCCATACCCCATTAGCTTGCTGTTCTCCAAATGCTTCCTTTGCTCTCTGGGTAAGTAAGGGCTCGAGCATCTACAGAACATCTGTCTCGGAGCTCCCAACAGGAGTGTGGATGTGCCCTGCTCTCAGAGGTGGGGTCCATACAAAGGTGAAGGATTCCTGTGTTTCTCAGTTCTTTTAATCTAGTTAGGGGTGCTTTTATTTCCTTGAGACCAGTATTACTGGGATCTTTCCTTCTCAATTCCCCGCACAGTTAGAAGTCCAGAGAAAGAATGCTGGCTGTCAGTGTGTACATTGTACGTAGAATGGGATGCAGTTGGAATCTTGCAGATTCTTCTGTGTGGAGTTTGTCAGTACGAAGACCTAGGGCAGTGGACATGACAGAACATGCCAACTATTAACCCCATTCTGAAGAAGGCAACTCTATTGCTGTCTGAGCTTGATAGGCATTTGCTTAAGCCCAGTTTGTGTGTGTGCATGTGACAGGCCAAATTCGTTCAAATATACCAAATAATACTTGCAGTATAGAGGTTTTCTTGTCCTCTTTATGTAGTGATTTTAGAAAGGCTTAATTTTTAAATGATGTGAAGCATTCCTATAGCCATTTATCAGAAATGTGTGCTTATATATATTGGAACAAATTTCATGTTTAAGAGCTGCTAGCTGAGACACTGCGTAGCAGATGCTCTACTGAGGCATTTCTTCAACAGGTACTTCTATGAAGTCTACAAACCATTCATTTGTTTCAATTTAGACATGCCCTCTTACAGTTTATTAAGTGATGATGGGGTCTATAGCTGCAGATACTTGGTGACCTATTAGATCAATTTCTGCATCAGCATTAAAAGATGATGACAGAGTAAATGTGTCTGTATGACCTGCAGTACCTCAACTCTATCCACGTTTAGTGATGGTGAAGGAAAAGGAGTTATGAGACAGTTTTTGCACTAGAAGAGCAGTAGGGCCTCCAGAGGTCTTATCCAAAGAAACATTGCTGGTTTTGTGCTGGGTTTTTTTGTTTGGTTTCCAGCTTTTGGCTCCCGTGACATTATACTGGCACATAAAGTTTGTGTCAAAGCCCATTTGCTACATAACATGCTACAAATAATTATCTGTTGTTTTAATATCTTAGGTTTATAAGTCCATGTTTAGTTGTGTATTTTTTCATTAAGGCAGATGTTTCATAAACATGCCTTCTGGCAGTTAGTGGGAGATATATTTTCTTTTTGAGTTTCTGAAGGCAGATATTTCGTTAGTCTGAGTCTTTGTTTAGTTGACAGAGCTGATTAATTTCTGTTGGAAAAGTGTTCATAACTTTTCATTTCTGCTGGCATCAATTTGCAGAAATTCAGCAAGCTGTTTGAATTGACTTTGGTTCATGCTACACAGTTTTTCTGTCTCCATCCCCCTCAAAACTGTTATAAAGTAACAAAATGAGGACATGAAGGGGATACTGTTGTGCATTTTCTCCTTTTAACTAATTAGTTGGGAGTTTTTGTGTGGGAGATAAATTCATGGATGACCTTTCTGTTTAGTTAGGTGGCCTTAAGTATGCTGGTAAGTTTGTAGAGTAAACAGAAGTGATGTGTAAAGCAGAAAGTGCTGCTCTTTGTCTGCAGCCAGCTGCTCCAAGTCGCTCTCTGTGGAAGGGCCAAATGAAGTCATGACTTTGTTTCCTAATGCTCTTACTTGAAGAGCCTGGGGAGCTGGAGTGCAGTACTGGGCTGGTGCCCACAGTTTCATTAACTTTTTTTTCCCCCCATTTAAATCCAGGTCTCTGTTTCAAAGATGGTTGAAGGGATTTATGGATTTTCTTGATTATTTACTTTCATAAACTATGTAAGAATAATACAAAAGGTCACCTGGCACAAAGCTGCTTACGACTCAAGAGAAAGGAACCTTTTATTATTAGAACCATTGATTGGGCAACAAGTGCCAATTTAATGTATTTATTGTCTTGGAAACTCACTTTTGCCTCTGCTTTGGATTTCAGGAAAATGAATTAACCTGTGACAGTATTTTCAAGCTTGGATACTTTTATTCCTTAAAATAACAGAACACCCTCTTCTGCTCTTTTGTCAAGCATGAATGTAGGTAGTGGAGAACTGTGTGCACAACTAACTTTTCATCAGTGTTTCTGAGGTTATCTTACATTTGATTAGCCAGAATTTAAAAAACCCAAAAATTCACCATTAGGCAGCTTTTTAATTGATATAATCAACTTGTCTCTTAACTGGTATTTTAGACATGCTCTGAAAACCTTCTAGGAATGTATTTATGACATGTGGTGTAGCATAAGCTGACCAGTTCTCTGTTATTTGAGAGGCAAATTTTTTCCCCCTTTTTTTAGTGTGTAGTCTTTTAGAAATGCATTAAAACACATTGAAATGGTATTTAATTTTCATCTTCTAAACTTGATGTAAAATGTTAGTGTCTTCATGTTGCATGTTTTTGACTTGTCGTGAAGAATTTCTATTGATGGCAGGATTGTTCAACTTCACAATCTTTCTGACATAAAGGGTGCAATAAAGTAGCATTACTTGGTAAGGGGTGATTATTGCTATGTAATATGATCCAGATCACTATGCCATCTTTTATATATATTGAAAGGAAAGGAGTAGGTATTTGTTTATTTCTTTGGTTTGTCTTCTGCTGCATCATAATTTGTTTGTGCTGATTATAGTCAATTTGTGCATTACCTAACTTGGCAGGATATAATGGGTCATTTGGATTACTGACAACAATGAAAAGGAGCACTTTGAACAGAAGCATTCTGTAAAATGCCCTGATTCTGTTAGTGTGGATAAATATCTGTTACTACTTTAAAGGGGTGGGGGTTCCAGTGGACTGGCTGTCTTTAGGAATGTGTTTGTTACAAAGAGTGGATTATTTTCTCTAATAGTAAATGCCAGTCTTGATTAGCCTGTGGTCTGGTTCTTTCTACTTAGTTACAGCACTTTTCCAAGCTGAGAATGCTGAGATCCATGTTGGTTTCAACCCAAACTGGTTACTAAGAGCACCATAGACATTTTAAAGGGCAGTTTAGGAACTGTACTTGGCCGTGGTGTGCTACCTGCAAAGCTGCACAGCAGGCATTCTGTAACAGGCACTTAATTGTGGCTGGGGGACTGCCATCTCAGCACCTTGGGGCTCACTCATTGTGCCTTCATAGTCTGAGAAAGCACTGGAGGGAGAAGAGCATGGAAAGAAAAATGCTGTTTTTTTGTTAGTGGTGGTTTTGTTTGTTTGCTTTTCTAAAATCTGTCATATGAACTACTAATGGCAAAAGTTAGTTTATTCCAGAGTGCAGCTCTGGAGGTTAAACAAACTTTAATGTTGATCATCAGCATTTACAGTGGTAAAGTGGTTACCTGGCAGAAACAGATACTGATATTCAACATCAGAGACTAAAAGAACACTTACCCAAAGCTGGTGAATCACTTAAATTATATGGAAAATACCTACTTATTTATATATTCAAAGGAAATAATTGTGTTTGCTATCTAAAGTGCAGTTCATTTTGATTCCCCTCTGCCTCAACTTTGCTTCAAAAATTATTTAGAAAAAAAAAAAAGAAATGAAAGGAAAAAAGTTGAGTGGTCAAGCAGTTACTGTTACTGAATTAAAACCTTATGATGGAGCTCTGTAATTCCTGTATTTCCTCTGAACTCTTGAATGTTTTTTCAGCCCTTTTAGCTAACATAAAGCACATGAATACCGAAGATACTCATTTCATACAGCAAATTTGATTGAATCTCCTAAAATTCTGATAAACTCCAGATTTATACAGGATCAAGGTATAAATGCTGTGATAATTGCAGTGTGTAGATCAGACAGAATCAGAGAATGGAGAAATGTGTAACCTTGGCCTTTCCATGTGCAACTTGGATGGCATGCCTTTGTTTGGAAGTTATATACAGCCATTGTGAAATTGTTTTCTGCTTGTTGAAATGTCAGTCATCAAACCTTTGCAGTGTGGGATTTAATTTTCGTAATGACTGAAATTCAGGATGGAATTTCAAGGATGGAATTCCTTTTCATCAGGGTGTTCTTCAGGAATTCCTCAAGCCATTCATCTTTGTAAAGTAAACAGGCATAATGTGTGAAGTTAAGCTGAAAGTCCTGCTGTTTGTCCTGCAGCCAGTTGTCCAATTGCTTGACACATAAGGGCTAAATGAAGCATGTGTGTCTTCCAAGCTGCTTTTTTTTTGTTTCTGGTTAATTATTTGAGCCTCTTTCACTCTTATTGATAAGCAAATCAAAGACAGGAATTGTCCAAATTATTAATATAGCTAATAAGTATTTTTTTCTTAATTACAGGTGGTGATGGGAATTCATGAGTTGGTGTATATCCAATGTATAAGATTGGGTCTTTTGGGTATTCCTTTCATTATTTGCAATTCACAACTTCCTGTACAGAGGCAATGCAGTCCTTACCTTTTCCTTAACAATCAGTTATAAACAATTCAGCACAAGGAGCTCAGAAAGGGAAGTCTCTGTTCCCGCTGCCTCTTAACTGCTGAGAGCTGGTCCCCTGCAGGCAAGCTGCAGCTGGCCAGCTGTGAGTGTGAATGGCAGGGGCTTCTGGCCCTTGCTCTGACCTCAGCAGCAGCTGCCTCTGGTACCTGCTGGGGAAGGAGCTCTCCTGTTTTCACAAGGACAAGCACTCTTGGTCCCCGGTGAGAACTGGCTTCAATTCCCCTTTCTCAGCCCGACAGTAGCTGTTAATCAGTATATTAGCCTTGTGAGAGGTAAACAAAACATTTGATTCTGGTTTCCTTGTCAGGCAACGACATCTTCATTTGGAGATACTTTGCAGAAAGCGAGCAACCCCTGCCTCCCAAGCCTGGATGTTGCTGACATTTGGTATAAGACTGTGCATAGGTAGAACAGCACTCCTTTTGGAGTTAGAGATCTTTTCTCACATTTAGTAGAGCAGAGACTGCTTTTCCCTTTCCTTTATTCTTCACCAAATGTTTTATCATCTTTCACTTTTTAAGTTTTGTATTGTTGTGCTTTCTCCCTCACATCTTAAACATTTGGCCATAAGTGGTAGGTGGGTTTGGGCACCTAAGGAGCATAAGATACAGGCAAAATAGCTGGCTTGATGGAATCTTGACTCTAAAGGAGTGAAGGTAAAGCAGAAGGGTGAAGAAAGAAGAGTGGGAGAGATGGAGTGTATGAATACATGTGCAAAGAAGTGAAAGAAGGGTGACTGCAGAGTCTTTTGTTTCTGCCCATAATTTCATGACATTTTAAAACAAAATAATTCCCTAATCTTTGGGATTCTAGAGAAATAGCTTGGAAGTAAGAATCTCAAAGGCTTCAGAAAGAGAAGGGTGAACAGACATTGTCACCTTAAATGTGTAGGAGCTGAGAAATTTGGAACTAATCTAATGTTTTGGGAAAGGTGCTGACACATGATTTTTGTGAAGATTGCTGTTGGCAATATTATAATGTGCAAAACTTGGAAGAACATAGCTAGCAAATACATACTAGTGAGGATATCACTCATTGATTTAAGTACATATAGAGGCTTCATAATCTAGTACAAAATAGTTTAAAAATAGTGTAAACAGTAGATTAATGTGTTAACATTATGTTAGGTCTTTGTTTTCTAGTTTGCTTTTTCCTGAATATTTAGAAGAAACGTTTTGAAGATAATTGGGAAAAAACCAAACAACAAAACTTTAAAAAGTAGAACATAGTTACATTCAGGGTGACCTCAACACTAATTTTCATTTTTTTACTAATGTCTATATGTCTTTATGCTTTTTAAAGATGCCTTACTCTTCTATTGCTTAAAATACTTCATTAAAAAAAAAAAAAAAAAAGGCAAGCCGAGTTCCTGCTTAGGTTGTAAAGGGTCAGTTTTCATAGCTGTCTGACCTTTTTGGACTACACCAAGATAGTGTATGTGAGATGTAGGGGGGTTTTGTGCCTGAAGTGATAAAACTATTTTGCACAGCTTGCCTTAATAAGGAGCAGATTGGCTAGTAACATCAGGAGGCACTCCTATCTGAAAAAAAACAATAAAATGCTCTTATGGAGTACAGTTGTCTTTCCTGTCCTCTTGATTATTGCCCAATATATTTTAAATCATGTGTTGAAGCATTCTCTTCTCCTACTCCCTTGACTGTAGCTAAAACATCATCACATTTCATCATAAAAAACCTATGTAATAAAAAGTAATTTGGCCTCGGGGATTTTCTTTTCTGGCCTTACCTGTTGACTCAAAGTGAATGCTGCACATTCTGCAGAGGGGTAGTTTATAGGCTTCATTTGTAACATTTAGGAGGTTTTGTTTGTTTGTTTTCCCCCAGCCCAGTGAATGCTGAAGCCATTTTTACAATATTTGCACATGAGTGACTTTAGGGATGCTGCTCATTCTCTGAGGCTTCTCAGGAACATTCAAGTGTTCCAAGTATCGTCTTTGCAGAATGGAGACTGATCCCTTCTGAGCTGCCAAGTGCAGAGTAGCCATGTGTTCTCAGCTGCAAGAAGGCTCCAGGCAAAAAATATTTGCCTTAATTAAATCCCAAGCTTCTCAGAGGTTATTTAAAAAACAAATCACAACTTTCCTGAAAATCTAATAATTGTTGGGATGAACTGAAATAATGCAGTGCTCTCATAGGAAATGGTGAATAGACATTCCAGCTATGCCAAGACAACTTAATAGAAATTTTCTTCATTTTATAGAGATTGCTGCTTTTAGAAATACGTGAAGCTGCAGAGTTGGCATATGTGCCTGTTACCTCTTTAAAAAGTGAGCATTTACCAACTAGTAATGGCATATGGGGTGTTTCCAAACCTCATAGTTCCAGAGTAAGTTTTGATAAACATCCAGTAGGGTGGAAAAAAGCTTACAAAAACAAGAAAATAAGGCCCAATCACGTGCATCTGAACTGTGTGGGTAAATGTGGCTGCTGATTGCTTTTATTCATAAAAATGCACTCTAGCCTTCAGGATATGTTTGCTTCTGCTTCATACAGGCATATTATAAAACAAACTATTCCATAAAATGTTAGTATTAAAAAGAAAGGAAAATTAGGTTTTCTGCATTGCAACCTCATCTATAAAACAGTGTTTTCACTGAATCTCTAGCTCATATTTTAATTATTCAAGTGTGAATGGAGAGAGAACTTAAAAATGGGAGGAGATGAGGTCTGGAAGACAGTAATAAAAGCACATCCCTTTGTTTAGTGTTGCTGGGTGGCTTTTTTTTTTCAATGTCTGGGATAAAGTGGTATATTTCATGATGGAACTAATGCATTAAAATTCTGATGTAAAAGTAAGGAAATACTTATACAATCAGAACTAAACGGTTTGGTTTTTTTAATTTGCCCCAGCTCCACTACTTTTGAACTTAAATCAGAAAAGTGCTTTAAGAGGAAATCAATATTTTCATATCTCATGTGTTAAAAAAGAGAGATCAGAATAGCAATTTTCAAATGTAAAGAAAGAGCAAATGAATCAATAATAACCCTAAGTCATCTGATCTTGTATCTGGTTGAACAAATGTTTTAGCCTTTGTAAATAAACACATCAATTTATATATAATATAATAAACTTCAATTTCATTGAGAACTAAAATGTAATGATATATTGTTGTGAGTCATCTGTGTTAGCAGAGTTAGGAAGCAGGTAATGTACCATAGATGCTATTCTGCTTTACATTGTTTTCTCCTGAGAATTGTTCAGTGAGCAAGCTTCCTTCCTTGCAAATCTTTCAATACAATATCCAAATTTTGTGAAAAAGAAAAGGTTGGTAAATGTTGTCTCTTGGTGACACAGATATTAAATATCCTTTAGTCCTTGCATAGAAGTTTATACCTGGTTAGAGAAGAAGTGAGTTACACTCTGAGGGCTTTACTTATGACTGTGTGCATTGAAAAACCTACAACAATTATTGCAATCTCTCTTTGTAAGTACAAAACAATTCTGTTTGCTGCTAAAAGCTGTTTGGCTTTTTGGGCCAGTGTCACAGTGCCTGGAGAAGGCCGATGAGGAAGCTGAAGAGTACATATGCTGCTTACATAAGGAGTGCAGCTCTGGGACACAGCTCAATGAGTAGTGAGAAACCCACGCCATATGGAGTGGTGTAGCACCCCACAGAGAGCCTGGGCATCCCTAGAAGTAGTAGTACAGACAATGGTAGAGAAAGGGATTTTTTGTTTACCTTTGCAGTAACAGGGCTCAAAGTGCTCAGAAAGCCCCATCATCTTGTTGCCACATCATCTTGTGTTAACTGCATCTTTCTGCTGCAGCTTGTAGATGTGCCTTTTGGAAAGACGAGAGCATTTAGTTCTCCTGGTGGTATTCAGAGGTCTCTGGCCCCTCTGTGTTCATAGCACATTGTAACTCTGTGAGATTCTCTGCAGAGCCAGAAAGCATAATACTTTCCCACCTACATGTTCCTTTTGGGTATACCTTGGGAATAAAGTCTCAGTAAAGCAACAAGATCAAGAAAATGAAAAAAAAAAAAAAAAAAGGTTTGCTGTAGTTTTCTCTAAATAATAAAAAAAACCGTCCAGCATAGAGCTTTGGCTGCTAGGATATTTGATACTTCATGATGTTTCAGAATTGGTTTTTTTGTTGTTTTTTTTGTTGGTTTTTTTTGTGGGTTTTTTTTGTGGTTTTTTTTTTTTTAATTTCTGATGATTTTTTTCCCTGGCCTTTCAAAATGTGAATTAGACTTCTACATTGCTGAAGGTAGGATAACATAGAAATATTATCTCAACATAATGAAAGTGCTGAATAAATATTTATTTTAAAATTTCATGCTGTTCAGAGTTAAATGTTTCCATTTACTTTTCAATGAGAATGGTTTTTGAAATTTCACCTATTGTGTAAGTTGTTTGCATTAGATTTTGGGGGCTCTGATGGAGCAGAAAATGTAAAAGCAAAAGCTGTGAAACCTTTTTGATAATTTGATGATGTTTTCTTTGTGAATTCCAGCAGATTAGGTATCCCGCATTATAAGAAAGACTTTAATGATCAAATTCAACAGTTTTTTTAAAACTACTCTTTTAAAGGCCAGCCTTTGAATTCTGCATTCAGGTCAGAGCTTAAAGTCTGACCCTTAGGCTTAACACACATAGAAAAGAAGTATATTCTTTGTAACTAAGAGGCAGACTTCCAGTGTCAGATTCTTTTTAGTTCAGTATCACTCAAACAGCCAGACTGAATTATTTGACAACTGTAAGGGAGTTGAACGTGAGGAAAACACTTTCTACTGAGCCTGACAAGTGGAGAGCCAAAGTCAGTGCCATTCTACAGTCTAGATTGCATTGAGGAATTGGTTAGAGACATTTTGTGGTGTTAATTGTTTTATAGCTACTCTGGTGTGAAAGTCTGCTTTATTTCCAAAGCTGAAACCATAAGAATGCAACTTTTTGCTTTTAAATTGACAGATTTATATCAATAAGGAGGTATTCAAGTCCCAGTACAGGATGTGGTCTGACTTCTCTCTCAGCAGCCATGCTTGCTGGGTCCCCTGCTTTGAGTTATGCCCAAGTGAACAAGCCACAGACACACTATTTGCTGTATTAAATTCAAGTAGTGCTCAAAAAAACATAATCATCCTTTTTGCCCAATCAAAGTTGTCTCCCTCCACTATTATAAAAGATAGAGGAGAATTGAGACACATTTGCCTCCTGCACACCTCTTTGCCTTTTGATGTAGTGTGTATTTCAGACTGATTCCAATGGGTCTTTGCCAGGGCATCCTTGGAGATGATGCTGAGACTGGATGGCCCATCTCCTGATGCTTCTTTCCCTCTCTCCTCTGGTGTGGTCATGCAACAAGTAGGGAACAGATGCTGCTGAAAGCTAACTGCTTGGGAGGAAGGGAAGGGACCTGCTGGGAGGTGGTCCCAGGCTGGAGAAGGGGAGGGCAGATCTTGAGCTCTCAGTACTGGCCCCCACAGATTTAATAAAAGCAGCTGAAGTTGAAGAAGAACATTGCTCAAGTAACCAAGGTGACCAATGGACCTCAGCAAAGTTATTGGCTTTGCTAATTGTATTTATTGCAAGGTTTGGCAGATTTCGTTGGAAGGTTTGTCGGTATTATTTTTGACTGTTGAAAGTATTTCTTTGTAAATAAATGTCAGCTGAGCTGGATTCCTTACATCTTTTTTGAGTTCTGCTTTTTCTAGTGGTTGTATGGGAACCATGGAACCACTGTATTAATGTGCCTAATACTCTGTGTAGACACAAAAACACCAGCCCATAACACAAAAATACAGCAACCCTCACAACAAAGAAGCAAATAACACCCCTACCTGCTAACAGGTATCAAAAATAGTTTAGCAGAAGATATTGTGGGTATTAGGAAATAATTAGAATATCATGAATGAGCTAAGGAACTACCATTTAAAAAGGCATTGGTTTCAGAAAAACTTGTTCAGTTTAGTATATAACAGTAAAACGTTATCTGTTGTTTTGTAGTTACTGAGCCTTTTTGCTGTACTTAAACAGTATAGCAATGAATACCCCTGAATTTTCATTAAAAGTAGAATCATGTTATCATTTGAATTAGTTAACCAAGGCTTATGTAAAATGAAAAAGATACTTGTGCTGAAACAATAGAAGTATGCAACTCTACTGTATGAAATAGGAGAATGCCCATACTGCATACTACAATTAAATGCCTTTGATTCTTCCTGGGTTTCCAGCTAATCATTTTGTAGATCTCAGACTCTGCCACAAGTGATTCAGAGGTTTTCTCAACAAAGTACGAAGTTTTCTACTTGGTAATGTTGTACTTTGATTTCTCAGTATTGTATGTCTGTGTTGGTAGCTGCATGTGCAGATGTACTGTGGTAGGACTTGGAAGTTGAATAGGGTTAAATTCTTAGAGGTGATTGATGGTTTTTCTTAAGGGTACTTTAGTAACTTTTCAAGTTTAACTTGAGAAATATGGAAAAATTATTTGAGGACTAAATGATTATAACAGCTTGAATGCTGACCAAGATATTACAAAAATAAAGGGGGCTTTGCCTTCTGAAAAGTTAAATTTATTTGTGCCAAAGTGCAAGACCTCTGAATGCACAGAAACTTTAACGTTCTGATTGACATGGCTGAATTAACAGTAATGTTGGATTTGTGAAACCAAATAAAATATTTTTGTTGTGACCATTTATTGAAAATTAATTTTTTGGGGCTGAATGGCAATCTGTTGGTTGGGTTCTCAATGAAGGAAGAAAATAATTTTATGGGCGCCTTTCAGTGTATTGTATAAAAATATCAAGTTTTTAAGATTTTGCCTTACAGGACTAAATTTCAAACTACTTTTTTTTCTTACTGTTCTTGAAGACAGCAATTAACATTGCTTACTATCACAGCTTGTGAAATGCAAAGTGAACTGTCGTATTTTTAGATGCAGAAGTTTTGGTTGAATTTATTTCCTGTTTGCTGTAATGAAGGACTAGTTAGCCGTGCTAACTAACATTCTCTGCAGGTCACATCAAAGCTTGCTGTATTTCTGTAATTCTGGCTACCAAGCTCAAAATACAGAGGTAGAGCAGGCGAAAGTCCTATTGATTCAAGCTTGATTTTATCCATCTTTCAAGGAAGTATTTACTACTTATTGCCTGCACAGTAAAGGAGGATGAACCTTGTTAGTTGCTGACCATGAAGAGTTAATTGCCAGAGTTTTGGAAGATTATAGGCTAATTCTTAAAAAATTCTTTTTCTTAATAATTTAATACTCATGAAGTTCAGTAACTGAGTACTAAGTAGTGGATCTGTTTTTACTGATGAAACCTGTGACTATTTTACTTTTTAATTTTTAGGAATCCTAGAATCTATTTGCTGATTTTGCACAGTATGAAAATTTGATGGTGTGTTCAGGAGTTGTACTTAATACTAAAGAGTCCTTGCAGTACCTTTTTCTTATTGTGAAGATGAGCTGGCGATATCTGTGTCAAACTCTGCTTTCTGAACAAGTAAAAGGAGTCTTTAATAGGTCTGTCAGCACTCAGCCCCACTGAGACAAAGCACAGCCTTACAAATCCATGAGTGCTGACTCAACAAATTTGTTATATCTGAAGAAACTCTGTTGGACTTTTCCAAGCACATTTGAAAGAAATTAATAGTTTTTCCAGTTCTAGTTTTTACAGATGTGATGGAAAGCCAGTCTTTGCTATGTAGAAATAATCACTTTGAGAAGTACCTTCTTGCACATGCAGTAATTTAAATAAATAGGGCTGGTTAGTATGAAAAGTAAAAACTGACAGTAGAAAGAGTAAAAGTTTTAAAACCAAAATGCTAAAGGATAGTGTATATACAGTAAATGAGGATTTATTTTGTCAACTTTATTGTGAATATGTTTGAACTCTGTCTCTGGGCATGAATCACAGGATTGGAGAATTAGGCCAGAGCTTACAGGAGTTTGATTGCTTTACATTAAGTTTATATGAGTTTGTTCCTAAGGATACATTACCAGCAACAACTAGAAAGTTCATTTTGGAGATGGTTCTACCAAATATTAAATATGTTATATATGAATTTAACTTGAAGTGGATTAAGATGTGCAAGTGTTCCAGTCATTTTTAATCTCACCTATAAATGGCATTTGCAGTGCTTTGTAGTTACCCATATAATATTGTCAGTTTTGAGAACTGATCACTACTTAGGCATTTTCTCTGTCATCCTCAGGAAAGATGTCTAGAGACCGGGCTCTCAGGAAGCAGCAGCAGCTGAATAATTTGGTAGCAGCAGTGACAAAGCTCGCAAAATCTGGAGATTTGATTGTGGATTTTTGCAGTGGAGGGGTAATGTATATTTTTGTTTATGTGGTTCATTTTCTTTCAGCTTTCATCTTTGCAGTGCTGGGTGGTTGCTGCCACAAAGCAAAGCAGAAGTGCAAATGCTGAAATTTTAGCTGCTTTCAAAGGTTTTCTCATTGGTATGGGAATGTTCATCACATAATGAGTGTACAACAGGGAGTGTTCCCTTTTCAGTGCTGAAAAGTGACTCAGATTTTGTTGTTTGTTTCTGTTTTCACAGGGCCATGTTGGAATTGTTCTTGCTTATATGATGCCATCATGTCAGGTAAATCCTCAATAAAAAGATTTCTGTTAATCATCTTAAATGTGTATGTAGAATGAACACATAGAAGTCGCAGTTGTCTCAGCAGAGGACTTAGGTTTGAAACATGCACATTTTTTAGCATTGTCCCCAAATGTGTGTGGTGCTTTCCAGAGAAGACAAAAGTTATAGGAAAATAGGAAATATTTTCAAGCTTATTAATATTGGCAAGTATTAAATGCCTTTGATTGTTCCTGGGTTTCCAGCTAATAATTTTGTAGCTCTCAGACTCTGCCACAAGTGATTCAGGGGTTTTCTCAAAAAACTACAAAGTTTTCTACTTGGTAATGTTGTACTTCGATTTCTCAGTATTATTTTGCCTTACTTGCTCCTATGTTTGGAATCTAGGTGATACTCATAGAAAATAAGGAGTTGTCTCTGATCCGTGCTAAAGACAGAAGTGATGAACTAGGTTTAAACAACATTTGGTTCATTCAAGCAAATTTGGACTACTTTAATGGATCTTTTAACATTGGGGTAAGTGATTATAACTTTTCTACTTCCAAACTTCAGTGTCTGATTAATTATTCTTAAAACAACTAATAAACATAAGAGAATAAAATTCTGTATATCCTTACAGACTGTGAAAATAAATGAGATTAATGTCCTGTCTAGAATTTTGCAGCTCTAGTGAAGAGTAAGGCATAAACAGTATTTTGTAGCTCTGTAAATATTCCTGTCATCTATTTTCTCCTGCAGTTAATTGAATATGACCTCCATGGCAAGGTGCAAGCTTTCCATGCAAGACTGACTGTTCTTTAAATCATCCATCTAAAAGCCTGTTTTGTCTGTAGCTGGGGATAGATAATGCTGAAGGTTTATGGTACATGAACAGTGCTGCTTAACTGTTCGGTTGGTTTATTTAAGAAAGGAAAAGAAATTTACCGTAGGAGAAAGAGGAGAAAATAAATGGTTTTAGCCAGTCATTCCAAGTGTAGATTTCCAATTCTCTAGCTTTATTTTCTGTACTACATTGTCAATAAAGCTCAGTGGGTGAACTAGAGAGCTATTTCAAAATACAGGATCTCATGAATAATACACTGAGTTGTGTGTGTGAAATGCTTAATAATTGTTTTATGAAGTGAGTCTCCAATTTTGTGGTCATTGGAATTCCCGTCTTGATTTCTGGGGGCCCATTTTAAAGGTTAATACAATGTTAACCCTGTGGAGTTTTTATTTAATAAAAAAAGTATTATATTCTCTCTTTCAAGTTTGTGACAAGGGAGATACTGAAGTATATGTCAGAAGAGTCCACTTGGAAATTCTTGTTTTCCAGCCCTTCATTTCCAAATATCTGCATTAGTCTTCGTATTTTATTTTGTTTCAGATAGTGAGTTCAATATATAGGGCATACTGAGAAAGCTTTTTCTTTAATTTTATTTGGGATTTTTTCTTAACTAAATGGGTTTTCAGAAAGCCAAAGAAGAAATCATTTGGAGTAACAGGTCATACAGGCTCAGCAAAGCTACTGATTTATCTGCTTCTGTTTTAAGGTCTCTTTTTCTGCAAGCAAAGCAGAGAGCTTTGTTTTCCACTTGGATAGATGAGGAAGTAACTATAATTACATTCCATGATAATCTGATAGCTGTGATATTAAGAATCTATTTCTGATGTTAAACTAGTTTATTTTTGTTGTTAAGTTCATATGAGCAGAAATTTCATTGTGCAATTATTTTCATGTTAATTTTTTAGTATTCTGCCTGAGACAAGAGTACTTGTTTCCATCTGTGTGCAATTACAGTTCAGTTGATGATTAATGGTCTCCTCAGCTGAGCTTACAGCAAGCAGACTGGAAACAAAAAAGACTTTGTTTAATCTATATCTGAGAGCAAAATTTTTATCTTCCCAGTTGCTCTACCTAAAAAACAAGCTTTGAACCCTGAAATCTGAGTCTGCGGTCTTAAACCTCTTCTCTAAACGTACAGTGAACAAAAAGCAAAGCAAACAATGTAGTTTTATAAATCCACACTGCTGCATAAGATCAGAAATGTGCCTCAAAAACATCCTTAGTTTAAGTATGCACCAGGCCTACTCTTTGGGAGGAGGCAGAGAAGGTAATGCCCCATTCCAGTGGTGCATTTGGCATCCCAGGTATAGATAGGAGAGAGCTGCCTGCCTTCCCCTGCGGTATATTGAGTACTGCAGTCATTTGCTTTTCTATAAGAGAGCAAAAAGAATTTGGGTGGAGGCTGTGTTTTGCCCAAACACATCACTGCTCGCAGGTAGTTGTGATCAAATGTTATTTTAGTTGAAGAGTCCCTCACTAAGAAAAAGAAATAAAAGAATAAGGAGAGGGAAAAAAAATTTAAGGAGGGTAAATTGTATTTGATGCCTCCCCCAGCTCCAGTGTTTGTTTCCTATAGATTTTACTCAGTACTTGAAAATCAAATTATCTAAATTTATGCATATTTTTTTCTTTAGATGTGACCTTCAGGTATACCTGTTTCTTCTCTTACTGCTTAGTTGAAATCCAGTTTTGACATAGTTCTTTGTATTTCTAAGTTCTTTTTGCTTGAAAACTTTTGACAAATCACCGCATAGTTTTTCTGTTATTATGTGTTCCACAACTAGTATTTTTCTGGAGATTTGTTTTTAGTTTATTTGATATCACAATGAAGTGCACCTGCCTTCTGAGTGCTTTTGGTGAGTGACTCTTCTTCAGTGTTGATTCTTTGTTAATGAAATAAATTTTCCTCAACATAGATATAAAGGAGGGGAATGAAAAACTGGAGAATTGAGGACCAGGCCTTTGGTGTATCAGCTTTAGTTGCAAAAGCTTCCTCGTGTATTCAATTAACTCAGCCAACCAAAAAATGCTGGATTGTGCTTAGAATGTTCCAGTGATGAGTTTTCTTGTTTGCTTGGTTGTTTTCCTGCTGTAGGTGGCCCTGCACGCCTGCGGGGTGGCCACAGACATGGTGATGGAGCACTGCCTCAGGGCACGGGCAGCCTTTGTCATCTCCCCCTGCTGCTACGGCTTCATTCAAAATACTGTCAAGTTCAAATATCCTCGAAGGTAAACTAAACCTTGCAAGATAAACCCTAAAATATCGACTTAAGTGAGGGAATAAAATCTGAGAAGAGTATAGAATTAATAATTTGAGGGTCATTGAGAGTGACTAGGCTAAGCTGATTCACACTTACAAGAAAACTGTTTCCTCCTGCTTGTTGACCCAGCCTCACAGGCAGATTGGTAATTCCTGGATTTATCTATTAATGTTTCACAAGACTTTGTTATGCAGGCAAACCCAATGGGAAGAGATGAAGATGTCTGACTCAATTCAGAAGGCTGAATGATTTCTTTATTATAATTATGCTGAAATACATTAATATACTATATAAAGGAAGATACTAAAAACTACAAACCTACTTGTTGTAACTATATCTCTCACACAACTCGTGACCCTCTCTCTCAAGTCCAGACACAGGTGGATTGGATTGGCCGTCAGGCTCAAATCCTCACCAGAATCCAATCAAGCACTCACTCCAGGTAAACAATTCTCCAAGCACATTCCACATGAGAAAAACAAGAAGCAGAAATAGAAATTGTTTTCTCTTTCTGTCTCTCTGTGCACTTCTATGAAAAATCCTGAGAGAGAGAGAAATGTGCTGCCACAGACTTGATACAATCAATATAGTAGATACAGCATCTTATATGCAGACCTTCTGCCTTAATCACAAAGTTCATAGAAAACTCATGGAAATTACTCTAAGAAGGCAAATTGACATTTTAATGTTGGAGGAAGATGTAAGCAGTCAGTTTAAAGAAATGGGTCTGCTTTATACCACCGTTTACTGCTTGTAGGACTCCTTTGATTTATTCCCAAGCAGATAAGCTCTCCTGTGTTTTAGTTCATATTTTTAATACTTTTTCAATGGATTGTGTACATATTTTGTCTTCAAATCTGCCTTGTGGGAGATACTAATATATCTCATCCTTAAGAATTTTAATGCCTTTGATACAAATAAAATGTAAAAGATAAGCATAAAGTGCCAGAAGATAAGAAGTTAAACAGCATTCTGAGTCAGAACTAGGTGGAGGAAAAGGGTTGTGTTTTGTTTGGCTTTTTTGTTTTTTTGGTTCATAAAACTGAACTTTGCATGTTGGATGTCCAAGATGAATTAGATTTAATTCTACCAGGAACTACATCAATGACTTAAGTATATATTTGCTAAAATAAGAAACTGAAACATGCAGTTTTAAAAGGTATCAACAAATCTAAAGAGATATTATGCATTCGTGTGAAGTATTTTTCATACTTTTCTATAATATCAAAGTGTTCTGGCACATAAGTGCATAGAAAGCAATCCTTTATAGCTTATTATAACTTTATAACTTATAACTGTTTTTTCTTAGTCAATTTGATACTACCGTCTCTTTTGTTTTCTCTTGTGACACAATAAAACAAATTAGTCTTCTAAAGAAGAGGAAATAAAATTCCAAACCTTTAAAATTAACAGGCATATAATTTTTCTCAGTAGATTTGTTTTAAAATTGGCTGGTTAATGTTTAGCTTTTCACCAGCTACATTTTTAGACCACAAGACTGGAAATAATCACTTGGAAAACTTTTGTTGCTGTGGACGATAAAAAAATGTTAGTGTTTGCTGAAATTTTCAATCTAACCTCATAAGTCTATGAAAACTATCAACCTGGTCTTGAGCTACATTTTAGGATTTGCTTTTTCTTTTTTTCCTTATATGACCATAAAACACGATAGCCTGGCTGTATCCCATAATGGCTGTGTTCTGTACTCAATTCCATTGTTGAGACCCTTTAGCTTTGTGACACAAACAAAATGTGTGTATTATTAAATATATGTAAAGTGTTTGTATGACAATAAGAAAACCACAGTAAGTATGTGTTAGCATTTTTAACGATTTAAAGAGCGAAATTTTATTAATACTAGGAAAACTGGAACTGTAATGGGTTTTGGTATTTTTTAAAGCCTTTCTAAACAGATATTGCTGGTTTTTTTTAAAATGTGTTCAAGTATATAATGATTGCTTCTGTTTTCTACCTTCGCTGTTTTCACATGTGAATTGAATTGATTTTTTTTTTTTTTTTCAGTCATCAGTTCAAAGAAATTTTGTCCTACAAGGTATGTAAAAGGACTGAGGGAAGATGTTTATGTGCAGTCTCCTGCATTTCAGTGGGTCTTCTTATCAAATGAAATATAGGTGGTTATCTTCAAATTGTAAGGAGGGGCACGTGTTAGTGAAACGTTCATTATCTGTGCAGGTACCATTGTGTTTTCTCTTCACGTCCATTTTAAAGGCTTTTTTCTTCAATAAAATTAAATTGTTTCTCCACCAAAAAAACCCCTTTTTTTATTATAATGTATAAGTGAGCCATTCCTAAGGTACTTAAATGTGTATCAGCTAAAAATTACAGGATACCAATTTGTTTAGGTGTTAAATACAGCTGTTGTAATTAACATTAGAGTCCTCCCTCCAATTTATGTCTAAAACACTGGATATAGTAAATGGGAAGATCTTAAACAGATCAACGAGAATTTAATACAGTATTTATATTTTATACAGTTTTAAATATGTTGTTCAAAATTATTTTTAAAATATTAAAGTGTGTTTTGACCCTGAGCAGCTGGGGTCTGTGAAGATAATCTGAGAAGAACTCAGGAGAAATTATCACTGAAGAATACAGATCTGACAGATTGAAGGGTAACAGGAGAGTCGAAAAGGACAAGAGCAGAGAGGTGGGCAGCAGAAAACTGGTACTGGTCTGTTAAGTTATGTCTTGAGAGTTTAAACTAGTTAGTGATGAGCAGCCCAAAATGTGAAGGTTAGAGGCACTGAATGGGGCATGGAAAGAACATGTTTCCTTTTGAGAGAAGCAAGGTTATGTAAATTTACAGCTCAAATCCTAGACAGGACTCCTGGCTTTTACAATAGGGAAGTGATTTCTGAAAGTGATTTCTTTGTAACAGACATATGGAAAAGAAGGAGGTATTTCTAATATCCAAATGCTTTTGGAAACAGTGGGCAGGGCAAGGATAATGTATATGGCAGGAAAATAGAGATTATCTTTTTTAAATCCCTAAATTAGAGGGAGTTTTAAAAATTCAGAAAATCTCCAGCCATCTTATAAGGGAAGTTCAGTTATCAGGTAATAAATGCCCAAAGATTGAGATGCCAAAAGCCAGATGATGGATTTGGAGCTGCCATTATTTTTTCCCATGATTAATGTTCCTTTCAGCATCTTTGTGACATAATCTCAAAGAACTCAAGTTTCAGTTCATAAAAAAATTATTCACTAGCATTATTAAACCTGCTGACAGTACAGAGAGAGATGGTGTCAATTATAGAGTCAAGGATGCCTAGATTAGGATAGTGTGTATAATCTCATTGCAACTCAGTTAATTTCTTCCTAATCTGTTAAACCATGGAGATTTAAATCACGGGATTTGTCAATATTGCAGAAGCTCCAGAATTTTATTATTTGTGTTGCAGGAGGGCACAGGAGTCAAAGATAAGGCTGAAAAATATTGCTGCTCTTAGTAATATGAGAGTCTATACAACTGGTCTAGGCTGGTTGGTGCCTCAAATAATCCTAGTTATAAATAACTTCTGTTATACAGCTAACTATATGTGTTTTTTATATTTCATATTAATAAATTCTTACAGGTTATTGGCTAGCAGCCACAGTTGCCATGTGTTAGCCAGACATTGTCTGTGTCACCCACTCCACTTCCCATTTTAAATTAATTTCTCTTATCTTTCATTTTAGTGAGATCTAAAAAGACATCCAGAAGTCTGGCATTTCCAAAACTTTTTTGATGAGAACATTATGCTGTAATTCATTTGTTTATAGTTGCAAGGAATAAGGTTATGCTAGCTGCAGATTTTTACTATAATACATTTTGAGACTTGGTCAAGACACAAGGAGAATTGTAAAGTAGAACTGTATAAATTTGCAAATACAGCTTTGGAAATTTAATAGGAATTGAACAGGTGAGTGTTCTAGTAAACAAGTTAACTCTGTATGCACACTTTGGGAAGTTTCTAATCATTACTTTAGAAATGCTTTTTTTAATTTCAGCCAACAGAGAATATGATAATGTAATCATTGTGTCAGGGAGAAACAATGTAGTCATAACAGATTCTAGTTTATCTTTTTGGATCATACTGTAAGAAGCCAAGGATTGGAGTCAGTCCAAATTTTCAGGTTAAGTGGCAAGACTTACCTTGGCTCTGGTCTGGTCCAGAGCTGGGAACTTGCTGTTGCAAAGAGCCAAGTTTTATTAGGTGCCTGAAGACTGGTGAGGAGTTGTGTGCAAACATGAGTCTTCTCCCTCTCCTCTAAATTCCTCTTTTTCTCCCCAAGCTACCTGTCACCGCTGCTTCTCTCCTAACAGTGGCCACATAGTCCGTGGCACCCATTCTTCTCTGTTCTTCAGTGGTCACATCTGGGTTTAACATTTTCACCTCTGTTGTACTGCAGGAGTAGCCACATTTGAGCTGAACTGACTGGGTGTAACATGTTTAAAGCCCTAAATGTGTTATGACATGTTCTTATTTTGCTTCCATATTTTTTTATGAAGCTGTGAGCTGGAAACCTTAATGTCAATGCACTCTACTAGGGAACAAATACCCTTGCATCAAGATAATATAAATATATTTAAATGAATAATATTTCTGTATCAAGCATATAATATTTCATTTTATAATATACGGGAATTTTTTTTGTGGTCAGGTGTCTATTTATGAATTGAGTGGTGTGTACTGGGGGAATTGCCATCTTGATTTAATATGAAGGTTTTTTGTGGAGTGAAGGTTTGGATATTCATGGCCCTCTAAAAAAAGCTGGAGTAAGTATCCTTACTTCAGAATACTGAAAGAACCTGAAGTATCCTTAGATGAAGTTACTCTCTCCACCTGTTACAAGAACCTAATCTTTAAAACCATAATTTTATGTCAGGCAAGAATAATTTTTTTTTTTTTTTTTTTTTTTAATGCAAGACACATTCCCTTGTTTCAGAGCTGGAAGCTTTGCTTAGGAGAGCACTTTGTGTTGTTGCCCATTTCTGTTTCCTCCCCATAACATTGCGGGAGACTTGGGAACGTTGTGTGAGTCTAAAATGGTACTGATTTACTCTGCTCTGTGCTGAGTATTGCAGCAGTCCCACAAAGCACAGCTGTCATCAGAGCAGCAATTCCACTGCCACACCTGCAAGGTTCTTGGTCTCACCACCTGGCCAACCTGCCTTCCTTGGCTTGGCTGGTCTTTGAGGAGCCATTGTGCTGGCATGAGTGGTGGGCATTGAAGGCAAGTGAGGATGGGGCTCTGCTGCTGCACTCTCGCCTGCACCATCCCCCTGGCTGAGTGGGCAGGGAGAAATTCTTCTATTGAAGTGTCTGCAGAAAATTTTAATGGCACAGGGGTAGTTTGAAAGTAAATTGTGTTCCTTTTGTTGGAGGAAACTTTCCTATTCACAGCCAGGTATTTTTTGCCTTCAGGATCTGATTTGATTTGGCAGGGCAGAGGAAGTTTGACCCACCAGCCTATCCTGGCATTCAAAATCACTGCTTCGGAGAAATGTTCAAATCAACTGTTAAAGAATGTTGTCTCTCCTGTTTATTGATGCAGGGAGGCTGCCCTATTATAACTCTGCTAAAAGATGGGTGTGTTGCTCATCAGTTATTGATGGCAAAATTAGTCTGCAGGATGTTTTTGAAGAATGCTGTCTTGTATACATTGCATCCCATTCAACTTCTGCAAAGAATTAGGAAGTTTAGCAAGAAACAAATACTTATGAGGAGAAATGAGACAGTGATTACAAACTCTTGACTTACACACGTGTTTGCAGTATAAAAATTGGGATTTCCATACAAGTGAATTTTTTTAGAAATACTGTCTTCAATGTGGTAGCATTTCTGGCATACGTAAGCATTTAATCTGATTTTTCTTGATGAATCTATTTTTTTTTTTTTGTCTTTTTTATAGGAGCACATGATCCTTTGCAGATTTGCAGATCAGACAGCTGTTCAGCTTCCACCTGAACGCAGGCTAATTGGTATGAATTTCTGCAGCTGTGGTATAAACCATCCCAGTAATGGTTTTACCTTGATGCATAAAGGAAGAAGTAGGATATTTATGAATAGGACATTAAGTAGATGTCTTCAGATAACAGTTGAAAAATTTAAGTTTTGTCACATTTCATATCTTGCTGTTCCCTTCTTGCTATAGAAATGTTTTTCTTCTTCCAGAATCATCAATATTAAAGTGACAGTTCACATTTTACTGTCTGGTATTGTTATTTTGATGGAAGCTGTAAACTAGCTTCCAGGTCAGAAAAGACAGAAGGGGCTAGGAACTCAAAGTCTGCTTAGAAATAAGTCTGCTTTTTTGGCTTAGAAGAAACATTTACAAAGTACTTTAAAGCAGTACTAGCTAATAAGCATAACATTTTTAAGAAGCTTAATTTGAATAATTGAAAGTATTTCTTATACTTGCCATACAAGAAGAAAATAATAGAGATCTTGTATAAAAGCTGACAGTAAATTTGTCAGTTTCTTTTGTCATCATCACAATATTTGAAAAACAAATTTTAAAATTCACTTACTAGTGTTGGACCCCATGCTGTGGACTGAAAATTGAAAGAGGACCCAAACATTTTTTTTGAGAGATTGTAACTTTTGTCTGTTCTCAGTGTCTAAAACTGCAGGGTTTTTTTTCTACAAGTGCAACTTCAAAGTGTTTTGCCCTGACAGTATGTACCCTTCTAATAATAATATTGGAGTCAGTGGCCATTTTGTTCCACCAACCACAGAAGGTGGTTTTCTATGAAACCACAAATGTGGGAGGATAGGGCTACAAAAGATAATTTGCAGACTTCTGTCTGGTTGGTTATATAAACTGCTGATTTCTCCCTGCAACATACAAATCCATACAGGACTGAGTTGGAAAGATATTTTTCAGGCCCTCTCTTATTATTGTATCTTTAAATTGTCTCCAACCCAATTATTATCTCTCTCAAATCTCAAGCTACCAACAGAACTGAGTCCAAATGTCAAAATAGTGAGTTCAAAGTAGAGAAATTCTTTTGTAACTAAGGAATCCAGCTGAGAAGGAGGAGATAGTTCTGGCCGTGGGCTCACTGTGGACAGACAGAGTAGGCTGGACTCAGCCCTGCATTCAATTGTGATGTACACCAACTGCTCTCAAATACAAGGATACTGCAGGGTGTGTTGGTGCCACCTGCCCAAAACTTCTAGAGGCACCTGACCAGGGTGCATAACAGGTCTGGTAATGATACAGGCACAAAAGCTCTTTATATATTCAGGGAAGAGAAGTAAGCTGTTCCAGAGGGTGGTTTGGAATACCAGACTCCGATTCCAAAGGCAAACAGGATGTGCTTCTGTCTCTTCATCTCAGGCTCCAAATACATTTAACTATAGAATTCTGTCAGGAGCAAGGGAAGAGGCGGGATTATTCTGTCTGAGACTGAAGCAGGATTGTGCCCTGTTGACTTGAGACTGTAACTACTAATGATAAAACATTTCAAAGTAGCATTAAATTTTCCTTTCAATAGAGTTTCAAGATGCTGAAAATACAATCTGACAAGTCAGTTCTGTTTTTCAGAACATAATAATCAATTATAATGAATAGATAAGTAAAGACAAATGGTCCCATCATCTTGTCATGGCTGTATCATAATAAAAAACTTCTAAGCAGAAAAAAACCCTCTATACTTCCTGGTTTTATTCTGCAGGTAAATCTAAAATAAGGTTATTTTGCATTACCAATTTAGTATGTTTGTTTATAAGTAGTTACAGTAATATGTCTCATATCAATTACACTAGATCACTTTTTGGTATTTTAGTCTATTGTTTAAGATGAAAAACCAGAGATTTTCAGATTTTAGGTGAAAGTACAGGAGGGAAACAGCTACGGTTATAAAGGGAGTAGAAGTCTGGCAATTGAGAGGGCTAAGGGGTAAACTAGGCATTTTTCTTCATCCCATTTACACTAAAGCATGCTTTTTTCTCTAAGTTTTGAGAATACTTTTAAGTAGTTGTGCCTTTCTTTATATATAAAGAGTTAATAATCTCTTCAAGGTCTTTTCTAAATGAGGGTTAGAAGTCACAGATGTGATTTGGAACATAAACCAGATTAAGATGTTTTTCAAAGTATATTTGGAACTTATTTTTTAGATGGCTTACTGATGTGTTTTCCTAACATTGAATATTTACGTGCATGTTTCTGATATTGTTTCTACATTTTGAGTTTCTGTGCTCTCTCTTGCTCTCATTTTAGGAAAGCAGTGTATGGGACTTGTGGATCTGGATCGGGCATGGGCTGCAGAAGAACATAACTACTCTGTCCAAGTTATATCTATGGAGCCAGAGAGTTGCTCTCCAAAGAACAATATGTTTGTGGGCATCCCTGCTTAGGGTGTGAAACTTGCATTCGATTTGAAGCTGAACATAAATCTTCAGTGCATAATGACATCCAGCAGATAGAGGCAGTGCTGGGAAGCAGACATCCTGCATCTTGAACACATTGCCTTCGGAAAGGGAAGTAGCCCCCAAAGTCCTAAAAAGCAAACTGCATGCAGAGCATCACAAATCAACTTGTAATGTGTCACTAAGCAACTTTTGGTTCTCATACTGAGAAGTTTCTGGATCTAATGACTGTGCATGGAATTATATCCATCTGTAAAACTTTACAAAAAACTGGCTTTGTTGAAGGAAAGGTGATTTCCTTTTCAGTAAAGCTGTGTCTTGGCTGCTTGGAAATTGCATTCATGGTCAAAACAGCATTTGTGCTCATAAGCAGAGCAGTTATCAGCCAGCAGTGCTGATCACCAGAGGAACAGAGAAGATCAAATTTACTGTGTTACTGAAGATGGCTGTGCAACAGGTGGTGGCCTGTCTTTGCTAAAGAATTCCATACTACTGTAGGAAGATTATTTTTAATAAAAGTTCATCAGAATACTTTGGGCCTCAGTCTGCTTATTAAAAATGTATTATACTTTGCCAATAATTTTTAAAGAGTTCAGAATTACCTTTAAATATTATGCAAGGATTCTGTAACCAGGCATTTGACATTTGGTTTAAAAAACCAAACTCTTCATTATCCATTGACCTGAAAGTGGGAGCTAGACATGGTGTTAGTAAATGGATCCTTCACTGTTGCATTGGCTATAGAAGTGTGTTGATTCCTATTCATAATAAACTTGCTATCCAGAAGAAATATTTAAGAGCAGTTCATGTGTCTACATACATCATCTTCATTAATTTTATATTCAGTTTAAAATTTGACAAAAATTGCAGTGTGGAACCATTTGAAAAGCTCATTGTGGTTACGCTGCTCTAAAATGAAAATAAGCATTCTCCTGTGTTCCTTTCCCCCCTAATTTTAAATCACCTGTTGACACAAACACAACGGAAGGTAGCTCCTAATGAGATTTTTACTGTGCATTTAGGTGTTTTACACATCTGTGAATTCTGCCATGTTTCAATTTAAATAATCTGGAATTTGGAAACTGTGAACATGGCTTCAAGACATGACTAACTGAATTACAAAGAATAAGTATTGGAGCAAAAAAAGGATCAAAAATATTTAAATATTTATGAAACGTAGATATCTAAAATATCTAAATACTTGGGTTTTTTAAAATGTGAACACATGGAATGCCACCCACTTATTTAAAAAGCATAAAAGTGAGCAAGTAGGAGTGAATTCCTACCTTTAGCCTGAGTTCTTCCATAGATAATGATGAAATACTTTTTCTGCAACTATTTGTGGTTACAGGAGGAACTTGAGTTTTGAAGAATACATGGCAAATGCAAAATACTCTGGAGAGAGTCTTCTGCAATACTTGCCCAATGGGAATTTAGTTTCTAAATTAGTGGTATGTCAATCTGAACATTAGTCATGTTAAATTACTTTTCTGGAGTGAGCAAATTTCTCTTTATGACCTTCTTGTGCTGAAGGAAGAACTTGTCAAGGTGAGGCACCTGTTGGAAGCTGTGATGCTGTTTACAGTAAGGGTTTTCACACTTCTCTGCTCCAGGCAGTGGGTAGCAATATCAATGTTTTTATTATGGTGGTGTTGAACATTTGGCATCGTTTGATACTATGCAATAATACTGACCTTTCAGCAGAGCAGAATTCTGTGCTCTTACATGCTTCACATTTTTTACAGTATCTGTATCAATAGTCTGTAATAGTTTTTTGATCTACCTGAAAAGAAATAATACATTTGGGATGTGCAACAGGGAACATGTTTGCTACTGAATAATTTTTTTTTTTTTTTAACAGGCAAAACCAGGATTTCTTAAAGAGAGAGGTGGAAAATGAACCTTATTTGGACAAATGTCCAAGAGTTTATTGGGTGGTTCAGACGGTCTAGAAAAACAGGTTAAATTACACAAGAATCCAGTTAACAATCTCTGTTTCATTTGTTGAATTTTTTCCCATTTTATTAAAGTACCTTTTTTCATATTAATGAGTGTTTCCCGCAGGTGTTTCTTACTTGTGACTTAATTATTTTGTATCTGCAACCCCACAAAGAAATAGGCTTCACAGGAAGAAAAGATTTATAGAAGCAAGGGAGAAAACCTGCAGAAGTAGTGCTGTGTTTATAAGCATGATGACATCCCATTTTTTCTTGGATGAGCCAAACTATACAAAGTGAGTTTATGACAAATATTCTTCCTTCCCAAAATTGGGAATATTTTGATGGCATCTCACAATATCCATCATTTTGGTGGCTTACAGGATTAGTGAGGCTGCATTCCATTTGTGATACTGGTGTGAGCTTGTTGCTATTGGCATCAATGGGCTCTGGTTTCTTCTCAGGAGAATAAAATCTTTCTCATGTCCAAGGACGGAGTTATCTTAATATGAATACTAAAGCCTGAACTATACTTCAGATGAACTGATGCTTATTGAAAACTGAAGAGAAGCAGATGAAAAAAAAAACTTAAAACCCAAGATTTGCAGCAAGAGATAATACCTAATTCATCACAGATTAAATTGATAAATTTTGGCATGTACTTTTCTCTAGAAAGATGAACTCAATTATATTAATTTTTAGGTATGTTACTTTGCCCTATGTTTCTGTATACATAAATGGTATGGAATTAATAGAGCCTAAAATTGCCTAAACAAGGTGACTAGACAGTGTGGTCCTGGTGAGTGGACAACTGTTGTTCTGGCAGATAGTTATGCAAGGAGTTATCTTGATGTCCAAGGTACATATCTAAATACTATTTGTGGTTTTCATTTGTCTGGACCATTGGGACCACTATAGGATGAGCAAAATGCTGTCCTAGCATAGTCATGATTTCCCATTGACAGTCTTTTATGTTTCCCTTGTAGCCTGTAATGCTGGAAAAAGTGACCTTATAACAAGAAACAGATGACCAAGCCTTGTTAAGAGTTAGTTATCTGTGTGGACATGTATCCTTATTTTTGGGTTTTCATTTTTCTCTTTATTGTGTTATTTATCCGCTTCTTCAGCCGTATTTCAATAGATCTTATTATTGCCATATTTAGGCAGGGGTAGTAATTAACAAGGGACATTCCTAGTAGGTTCCCTGTGCCCCCTAATTTTTATGTGGCTTGATCTAAACAAAAGAAGGTAAAATGTTGCTATTATTCTGATAAAGCCATCTTTTAAATTTTGCTATTAATGAAAACTACGAGTGGTCAAAATTACTCAAAGATAATCCTTCAAAAGACACAAATAAAATTATTTAATTACAAGATGGCCATAAATTTTAGGCCGATCTTTTCTGTTTCTTATTTTTGGTAGACTTTTAGCTACTTGGTGGATGCAATGACAGTAAGCAGAAATGTCTTTCTAAAAGCTGTATTCCTAGGTGACATGCAATGCCAGGTATTCTCATTGAAAACAGCATTTAAAGAAACCATTTGTGGTCAAGTAAGTTTAAGTAACCTGCAATTAAATGGCACTCAGCTGATTTTACAATAGGTTTAAACAGATGTTAGTATGGCTCAACACCATAAACTGAGGCAATTTTATTTTAGAATTTTGGTATAGAGTTAGTAATTAATCCTTTCAATGTGTGTGTATATATATATATATATATATATATATATATATAATTTTTAGAAAGTATTGATCCAGGAAAGCATTTATTAGCAAAAAGTAACTGAAGAGTTTAAGCATTAATTTTGGTCTTGGTGCATAGCTGTCAGCAGAAGGAAAAACACATTTTCCTTTAAGCATGATCAAGTACTACTTTCAGTGCTTTTGCCGTGGACCATTTGCCTGTCATAACAAATTCCTTGTGTACAATCTGAGTCTAAGTTCCTGTGGTTTTATTACCATTTTTTATACAAATTTTAAACCTAGATATCATGCATTTATCTGTCTATATGTCTAGTGTTACTCACATGCCTCTAATAAAATGAAGAAAACCTCTGAACTTTCCATGCTCAGACCTGCACTTAAACTACCTGGCCATCAAGGTTTCAGTTCAGTAGCTTGTGCTTAGCAAGTTTCAGCTTACTACAACTATCATTAAAAGAAATTAAATTTTCTAAGTCAATAATATATTAAGATTCTATACAAAGAGTAAAACTGAAAGCAACTTAATTTTCTTTTCTTGTAGCTTTCATTTAATCAGAAATTACACGAGTAAAGAAGTACTCTTCTCTGCAGTCTTCTCATAGTGAATTTAAGCAAACTTGAATTTTCTAAATAGATAAAGATGCTGAGGATATTTTTATAATAAATCACTTAGATCAATTTAAACAATGCAATGAGAGGAGTTAACATTATCCCACTATTAGCCTCTAAAAAGATGATCAGCTGTTACAATTTTCCCCATTTTCTGTCTCACTTGCCAGACTTCAGGCCTGAAATGTGTTTTCCTGGGCATGAAACCTCGCCCAGTGAGCCCTGGATGGCTGCTGTCCCTGTCCCCAGCACAGGAATGTGCCATGCCTTGGCTACGTGAGGCTCTTTCACTCTTGTTTTTCCCCCGTGGTAACATGGGAATAATGTCACTCATTTTCTCTTGGAAAACACAGGCTCTAAGTATTCATGTGCTCTGTTGGAAAGAGACCTCTGAAAGCTGTGAGATTTTTTGACCCATAACAGTTAGGGTTGCTTCCCAACCTTAAATACCTGAAATTCTTGCTGTGCTAATTTTAGCGCCTACATTTTTCTTGTTTTGCTTTACCAGGTATGCTGTCTATGCACTAATTACTGCTGCTTCCGACATACAGGGGCAAAATAACTAATATATTATGTCAGACACAGCTATAGGAAATAGAAATATGTGATTAATGACTGAAGCTCAGCTCAGGTTAGTGCATTGTCTTTGCACTGCAGCTGAATGCTAATGACAGTGTTCCGAAACTGGCACAGTAAAGCAATGCGTTAGGTGTCCTCATTTAATGGGTGGGGAAAGAGTCTGGAAGATTTTTAATCAAACATTTCTGGGTCTAGGTGTCACTTTATATCTGCAATCCACAGCAAGTCTTGGAAAGCTGCAGTTTTATGGACAAGTTTGTTTCCAAGTGCAAAACAAAGATCTTTCTCTCCTCCTCTGACCCACACCTCTGCCAGCTACAATATTATCAGATCACCTGGTGCAGTTCAGGAAAATAGAGGGTGACATGCTTTAATTCGATTCTCCCAGAGGATTCACAGGTACATAAATTCACACCTGCTTGCCCCAGTGATGCAGGAACCCCACTGATGTTTTCAGTGTCAGGATTCCTCCTCCTAATACTTTGGATTTAATTTAAGACCTATGTGGAGGTAGAAAGCTGAATGTATGCAAAAAGTGCTACCACAGCTGACCCAGCCCTGCTGTGTTGAAGAGGGTAGTTTTTAACAAAGCCACATGAAGAAAGGCAGGGATATGTTTTCCTGACTACAGATGGCAAAAGAATGACTACTGTGCAAATTCCTCCAAAAACTATATGGCGCATACCCCACAAAGGGAAAAATCCACAAACAGCTGATTCCATCATTGATCTGTAGGCATAGGAGAAGTGGGGTTTTTTGAGCTTTGAAGGCCAGAACAGAAAGACAGCATATTGGCATTGTTCATTTCTCATAATCGGCACTTTTGGATTCATACAAGGAGCTTAAATATTCATCTATTAAATGTATATTTGGAATTGATTTAGTGTCTTTGCATTTTTACATAAAGTATTAAATCTCCTTTTGGATTTATCAAAAAATGGAAAAGTCATCCCTACCCATTCTTCAACACCCAGCATGTTGTCAATGACCCAAAAGGATGAATTGCAATAACAGAGAAGCTTTTGTAAGAAATCAGCCTCCTCATTTAGAGCCAGAGCTGAACATATCCTTGTGCTCTCCAGAGCCCTGGATCAATTGCCACCATTCTCCCCACACCCCAGAGCACCCAAGGGGACCAGGAGTGGAGGAGCAGCCCTGTACCTGGCAGGGCTGAGATGGGTTCCCTGCTGCTCTCAGGAGCCGCAGCCCTTCCTTCTGAACACAGGTCCCGTGGCAGAGTGGCTAGAAGGAAAAGTGAATACTAATTCTGCTCCTTCTGCTCTGTCACCTTCTGTAGTGGAGCAGGGCCTCAGGAGGAAGGTGCTGTCCCTGGGAGCAAAGCAAAACTCTCAGCGCTGCTGGGAATCTCTGGTAGAGGAGCATTGGACCCCTGAAAATGTCAAGACTTCAAAGACATGAAATAATGATCTGAATCGTTAGAATTTCAAAAGTCTGGAAAAAACCCAACAAAGTGGTTTTATTCTAATTGCTATTTACTAGGGTTAAAGTTCAAACACTCAGATAAGAGTTAAAACAGCAACAGACTAATAAACCAGTAGAAGGAGGGTTAAGGAAGGGTTTAAATTTCTTTCTGACTTGGGGAGGTGTGGTGTGGTGGGGTTTCTTTAGCCACTAAAAGGCTCCAGTGATGCTGGGGTTGCTCAGGCTGAGGGCGTGGGAGGTGCAGCTCTGCCCCTGCTCTGCCCCTGCCCTGCCCCACGTGTGGAGCTGTGCCCAGCTGTGCCCAGCTGTGCCCAGCCCAGCAGGATGTGCCTGTGGAGCAGGGCCGGAGGAGCCGTGGGGATGTGTGGGGGCCTGGAGCAGCTGTCCCCTGGCCCGGCTGGGAGAGCCGGGGCTGTCCAGCGTGGGGAGGAGCAGGGAGCGGGGAGGCCTCACTGCGGCCTTGCGGTGCCCAAAGGGGGCAGAGAGCCATGGGGAAGGGGGAGGGTTTTAGACGAGAAGGGGAGATTGGGATCGGGTGTTCGGGAGAGCTGAGGGGGCAGTGAGACATTGGAAGGGACTGCCCAGAGAAGCTGTGGATGCCCTGTCCATGGGCCGCTCCAGGCCGGGCTGGGCCGGGCCCTGAGCGGCCTGACCTGGGGGGCGGCAGCAGCAGCAGGGGATGGCTGAGGTGCTGTCGCTGTCGAGGTAGGATGGGAATGAAGAGACTCTGACCAGAAGGCTGCTGAGAGTAAAACTCCAGTTTCTTCAAAATACACTGCTCTTTTATACAGAGCTTTGTGAGGACCAACTCCATTGGTCCTGAAGTGAAAACAAGCTACACCATTGCTGCAAAGTGCTTGACGCACAGTGCTAGAACTAAACTATAAACAATGTGAAAAACAAGAGACATAAAGAATTATTTACATTCTTCTCCAGCTCTTTCCCAGGCTTCTGCCTGGCTAGAATCTCTCGTTTCTCTCTTTGACCGAATCTGAGACCCACAAGGTGCCTCCATGGCGTTCTGGAACTCCATGGGTGAGCACAGCAGCCATCAGTTACCTGGGCATGGAATGTTGCCACCGGTTGCCAGGGGCACTCCTGGTTCCAAGGTTCTGTTGGCACGGAGTCTGTTGAGCCAGTTGAGGGATTCTCTGCTGCGCAGCAGACGCAGAGCATCCTTCTTCTCCATCCCGCGAGGGAATAAAGAGCGATTTGGTGACTTTTGCAGGCCAAACTCTGGACTGACCGTACAGGTGAGTGCAGACGATTCGTGGAAAGGCTTCTGATGCTGAGGGGCTGGGCTGGGCTGCAGGATGGGCTGCAGGTGGGCTCAAGTACCAGAGTCATGGACTTTGCCTCTAGCTTTGGACAGGAACTGGAGACTTGGGAATGGGAGTCTTAGGGCATGGGAGTGTTCAAGAAAACTGGCAATCCAAATGGATAATCTCGCCTCTGCTTTTCTAATAGGTTTGGTGATCAATTTTCTGTCACGCTGAAAAATCTGCAGTGGGCTGCATAAAGGAACCAAAGGGATTGATCACATCCCTGACATTCCTTTTTTGGAGTTTGTCCCACTTATTTGGTGGTTGTTTTTGATCACCAAACACCATGAGCTCAGTAAGTACTTTGCAAATCTGATTCTTGAAACATTTTCCAGGGTAGGTCTAGAAAGCATTTCAAGAGATTGTAGCAAATGCAGAGGAACAGAAACCTTTAAAAACTTCATGTAACTTGGTGTTCTGGAATTGGGAAGGTTTTGTATTTCTGGGTGTTAGCAGTAATGCAGAAATGCTTACAGTGTGAGCAGCAACCTGCTGGAATTGGGAACTGGTCACCTCATTTTCAAGCCATTGGGACAGGCTCTTTCTCGGGGAGGTGGCTTATTGGAGATCAGGGGTGCTGTCTTTTCCCTGGTGTAATGTGCTCGGGTGGAAATGGCCCATAGCAGCATTTGGTGTGTATTCCAGCCTTTGCAGGAGTGTCTTCTGTATCCTTGTGTGCTGTCATTGGTGTTGCAAAACCCAAGGGCCATGTTAACATTCGTGGCAGAGAAAATGCTAAGGCTTTGTTCCCTGTCAGCATCAGCGAAAGCGCCCTGGAGGAGCAGTTGATTCCAGGCCAGCTCGGAAACGGAGCCGGCTGCTGCCCTCCAGCGCAGGTGGAACTTCTCAGACAGAGCCAACAGACCTTGAGGAAAGGGGCACACCTGCTTTTGAGCCTGGTAAGAACAGAAGCGTCTTCTGGAGGGTTGAAGACCATCTGGCCGTGTGCTTTTGCCAGTTTCTAGGCCCTTTACTGGGGAGGAAGGGAAGGGAAACCTTGGGATTAAGGAGGCATCCCTAAACAGCAAGCCTTCTGACAACAGTTTTGGTTTGTTACTGAGATCATCATTGCTGCTGCTTGGTATTGCTGCTCTTATTGGCTGCAAGTGGGAGATGAGCTGTGTAGGAAAGGTCCTCCCGTGCTGCTCAAACACCTGAACGTGTGTTCTGATGAGCTGGCAGTCACTGCAGCTGCCACAGTGGAGGGTGGCAGGCTGAGTTTGAGTTGTCCCAAGCTGTATGAAGATAAGGAAAGTGTCATTAGCTGTGGCCCATCCTTCAGGGGAATATGTCCAGCATGATACTTTAAAATTAGGATCCCCTCTATGATTACAGTTTTGATGGGACTTTTTTTCCACTCTGTGTTAAGCAATCCCCTATATGAAATGAATCATCTGTTGATGTGAACCTCCTGTAATCTGTTGTCATCCAATAGAACTTGTGAGGAGCTCAGCTGCTCTTCTGCTTGTTTTGCCCCTTCAGAGGGCACGGCCAGCTGTGCTCCCTGTGCACTGTTGAGGGCAAAGCTTGAGTGAAATTTTGGACATATTCCTCAAAAAAAAAGACCTAGAGCACAGTTAATCCAACCTCAGCATGTTCCACACTGGCAGCCCATTTCATTCCTTTGCATTCTCTGATCTGACTCTAATGTTCTCATTTTCATTTGGTGAAGACGTCATAGATCTCACAGGTGAAGACACCATAGATCTCACAGGTGAAGACGAAAATGCCATAAATTTCGCAGGGGAAGAAGTCATACAGCTCACATATGAAGATGCCATAGATGTCGCACGTGAAGAAGTCATACAGCTCACATATGAAGGTGTCATACATCTCCCAGGTGAATCTTCAGAGCCTGAAGTCATCACTATCAGTGACAATGAGTCTTCTATGGTAAGTAGTGAATGGCACACTCCTCTCCATCTTGCATTCAGATTAGTTTCTCTTGAGCTCCTGGGCCTGTCTTCTGGCATCTTACTATCTCTTTGAGTATCACTTGCAGGGAGTGTAAGAATAATCTAAAAGAGCTTGTTGCTTCAGTAATTTAAAGAAAAAGCAAGGGAGAGGACAGGAAGTATTTGACTTCCCAAATAAGAAGTGTTTTTGCTGCAACATCAGTTTAAGGTGCTCTTGTCACTGAGGTGCCAAGTGCAACTGCAGCTGACTGGGGTAGAAACTAGGTGTATTTTTATTACTCCAAGAAGACTTTAAAAATGTCACTTTTTTTTTTCTTTTCATTTCCCCTGCTGTTTGAAAGAATAACGCTTGATCCAGACTGTGTAGTTTATTCCATCAATTTTGGGGTGTTGCTGCTGCCGTGCAAAGCAGAATATGCAGCAGGCATAACATAAAGGGTACCTCCTGACAGCATTATTCCTGAGCCTTTGCAAAGGAAAGGCCTCAAACTTTTCAACAGAGTCTGCGTCACCCAGCTCCAGTTCCCAGAGATGGTTTGGGTTTGGGGTTCTTTCATTAGCAACTGTTAATCTAACACAAAATATCTTTGGCTAACACAGCGCATTTGCCAGTTTGGGGGTAAGAGAGGGAAAGAAACAGCTCCAGGCCTAAATGCAATTAGGAAACTTAAATGGGGAAGCAGGAAGTACAGTGTTCAGGTGTTTCTAAGTGCATCTATGTCTACCCCATTGCAGGACAGGGAGCAGAGCCAGCAGCAGCTGAATCTTTCCAGAACATCAGATGAGCCACTGGCAAGGGAAGATGAAGAAGAACCAAGAGACATTGATGATGAGTATGTTACAGATTAATTGACTCTCTAAAGTCTAATTTCTGATACATAGCAGGAGATTTTGCCAAGCTTTTGGGTTCTGCTTGATTCTGTGCCAAAACTTCAGAATTGGAATAGAGTGGCCTGATGGAAAGAGAAACAATTTTTAAAAAAACCAAGAAAACAAACCAAAAAAATCCAGTAGAGACCATTCATCTCTGTGCATGAAGCCATTACATAATGTTTCTTCAGTATGGCTTGAAATGCTTGCAATATGTAAAAGCTCTGGGAATGATTGTATTGTTGGGCTGAGATATTGCTAAATCAAAATAGGGGATGTTTTAAGTACCAACATTTTCTTTAGTGGCAACCCTTGGTGCCCAGGAAATAAATGGCTCCATGTTTAAATGGCTGCATGTTCTTCTAGTTCTGCTCTCTCTAGGGATTGGCTACCATTTGATTTCGATCTTCCATATTGGTCAGATGAGGACTCAGAGGTGAGGATCCACATGTTCTTGTCCTTTATGGTTTGTGTGAGGGAAAGGGACAAAAGAGGAGCTGCACAACTCAGTTGTTTTAGGTGGGTGCCACATGCAGCTGGCCGGAGGCACAGCCCTTGCTGGGAAGCTCCAGCTTGCCCATCCCTCCAAGTCCTTTCTTGATGGTGTCCGTAGTGGGAGAAACCCTTGCCAGGATGGCACTGGCAGATCTGTGTGTTCCTTATAGTTCTATAACATTGAGTGACTGCACATAGTCCAAGTCCAGTTTGCCTGGTGCCAACAGAGCAGCAAACTGGAATTCTTTCCTTCCAATGCCTGTTGTGGTTTCCTTTCTTCAGCAGTGGCTCACCTTATATTGAGTGTTTATGGATATCACATTTGAATTTTCCCTTTTGAGGGAGAAAGAGAGAAAGAAACAGTTCTAGGCCCAAATCCAGTTAGGGACCTGAAACAGAGGAGGAAGGTGTTCAGGTGGTTCCTAATCTGTCTCCATTCTACCCCATTGCAGGACAGGGAGCAGAACCAGCAGTACCCACATGTTTCCAGTGCAGCAGGGAATTCAGCTGATGTACTGGCAAGCAATGATGAAGAGGAACCAAGAGATGTTGAAGGGTATGCATGAGAGAAAGTGTCTCTCTAAACTCTAATTTCTGATATATGGTAAAACTGATTTTTTTTACCAAGCCTTTGGGTTCTGCTTGATTCTGTGCAAAACACTTCAGACCAGGAATAAAGTGTTCTGTCTGGAAAAGTACTAATGAAAGAAAAAAAAAAAAAAAGACCCAACCTGGAAAATCCATCAGAAACCTCAGTTCATAAAGTGATTTAGCCAGATGGCTTCACACATGCTGAAATTCTTGCAGTACATAAAAGTTCTTGGGATGATTGTGTTGCTGGGATGGATATTGCAAAATCAGAATAAAGAATGTTTCCATAACTGACAGTTTGTGTACTGGTAGCTCTTGGTTTGCGGTGAAATTGATGGCTGCATATTCTTTCTGGTTCTGTTCTCTCTAGTGCATGGCCAGCAGGTCCTGCTAATCCTCTGGCTGAGGAGGATGAGGACTCAGAGGTGAGGATCCATGTGTTGATTTATTCATCCAGCATGAAGTGTTTAGGGCTGTGTCAGCAGAATTTGCTCTTTTGGGGGCAAATGAGGGAAAGAAACAGCTCCAGGCCAAATTGAATTAGGGAAGTGAAACAAGGGAGCAGGGAGAAAGGTGTTCAGGTGGTTCCTAGATGCCTCCATTTCTATCTCACTGCAGGACTGGGAGCCTCCACGTTTTTTCAGAACAGCAGAGAATTCAGCTGAGCTACCTGCAAGTGATAATGAAGAGGAACCAAGAGATAATCAAGGGTATGGGAGAAAGAAATTGTTTCTCTAATTTCTGATATATGGTAAACCTAATATTTTGCTGAGCTTTTGGGTTCTGCTTGATTCTGTGGCAAAACATCAGACCTGGAATACAGTGTCCTGAAGAGAAGTAATGTAAAAACCAAGCAGCAAAATCCAGTAGAAGCCATTCTTCTTTGTGTATGAAGAAATTATTAAATGTTTCCTAAATAAGGCTTGAGATGTACTGAAATGCTTGCAGTACATAAAAGCTCTGGGAATGATTGTGTTGTTGGGCTGGGATGTTGCTAAATCAAATAGGGAATGTTTCAATTTCTGACAGTTTATGTTTCAGTAATCCTTGGTGCCCAATGAAGCTAATGTTGCATGTACTTCTGGTTCTGTTCTCTTTAGCAGATGGCTAGGCAATGTATATGTTGCTCGAGTTTGGATGCCTTATTACCCAGTGGTAAGGACCTAAACCTCTAGTCCAGGTCCAGTTAGGGAACTGAAACAGGGCAGCATGGAGGAGGGTGTTCAGGTGGTTCCTAAATTGCCTCCATTTCTACTCCATTGCAACAGTGGTGGAATTTGTGGCAACCACGCTTCATCAGAGCAGAAGACTATTCAGCTGTGCTAGTGATGGGGAACAATGAAGAGGAACAAAGCGATAATGATGAGTATGTACGAGAAAATATCTCTTCACAGACTAATTTTGACTATACAGTAGAAACATTTTTTTCCAAGCTTTTGGGGTCTATTTGATTCTGTGTGAAAAAATTTGACTTGGCATATAGTTGCCTGTGTGGAAGAGAACCAACTAACTTGAGAAAAGCAAACACCAAAGTCAAGAAGAAACCTTACTTCTCTCTTCAACAATATTGAATACTTCTTAGAAAATGGCCTGAGTTGCACTGCGGTACATAAAAGTTTTTGGAATGATTGTGTTACTGGGCTGGGATGTTGCTAAAGCAGAATACGAGATGTTTCAATCTCTTACAGTTTATGTATCAATAACCCTTGATGGACAATGGAATTAATGGCTGTATGTTCTTTCTGGTTCTTTTCCCTCTAGGGCACAGCCAGCAGGTCCTGCCAGTCCTCCAGCTAGTGAGGATGAGGACTCAGAGGTGGGGATCCACATGTTCTCATAATTTCTACTTTGAGGGAGGGGAAGGGACGGAGGGGAAGCTGCACAACTCAGTTGTTTTAGGTGGGTGACACAGGCAGCTGGCTGAAAGGACAGCCCTTGCTGGGAAGCTCCAACTTGCCCATCCCTACAAGTCCCTCCTTGGTGGTGTCCATAGTGGGAGAAGCTCTTGCCAGGATAGCACTGGCAGCTCTGTGTGTTCCTTATAGTTTTATATAGCATTGAGTGACAGACTGCACATAGTCCAAGTCCAGTTTGCCTGGTGCCAACAGAGCAGCAAACTGGAATTCTTTCCTTCCAATAGCTGTTGCAGTTTCCTTTCTTCAGCAGTGGTTCAGCTTATACTGAGTGTTTATGGATATCACATTTTAATTTTCCCATTTGAGGGAGAAAGGGAAAGAAACAGCTCCAGATCAAATCCAAATAGGGAACAGGAACAGGGGAGGAGGGCGTTCAGGGCGTTCCTAAGCTGCCTCAGTTTGTCCCCTGCTGCAGCAATGAGAGCAGAATCAGCAGCACCCACTTCTTTGCTTTTCGGGGCAGCGGCTCTTTGTGCTACTGCTTTGATGCTCTTAGGCAAACTTAGAGGGTGACAGCCTAGCCTTGCTCCCCTCCTCTGCTGTAACTGCTTTCTGAGCTGGGGTTTGTGTGCAGCACCAGGGGGCTCACCAAATCTAATTGTATCTTCTTTTCTCTCCCTTCCCATGTGCATCGATGGAAGCTTCTTGAAGGTGAGTTGATGTTTTACGGTTGATAATGGAATTGTCTTAAACATAACTGTTATTTTTGGGGCTCTTTTTTTTGTTCATTTGTTTGCTTTTGTTTTGTTTTCAAGAAACTCAAGAAGCAGGGATTGAAACTGCCTTTAGCAAGAAACAAAGAACTGTGATTTAATAGACCAAGTGTGTTGGTTTGTAGTAGAATAGTCACAATGTCTGGAAGGGTTCAGCCTTACTATTTGGGAAAGTAGTTTGTTTAGGATTGTTTTTAACCCAGCTGAACAGAGTCCATTTAAAATAGGAACCATTGCTGACTATTTCTATAACTTGTTTCAAAGGTAGCTCCGGGGAGAGAGAGAAGAATAGATCTAACTTCTGAAAATTAAATTACAGTGCATGGACAGGAAAGGAGAAATGTTACATCAAACAGCCAGGAACAGGTGGATGGCCCTGGTAATGGAACAGGAGCTAATGATGCCCCTGTGGCTGACTCAGCCCCTGAAGAACAGGGAGCAGAGGAGGAGGACACTCAAAATCCAGAGTATGTATGCCTCATGCCCCACCACACACAGAATTCTGTGCCTTTCTTTCTTTTCTGTGTAGGACTTAGTAATAGTGCTATGCCTGATTTCTCTTTGACGCCTTCCCTACTCTACTCATTTCCCTCCTTCTCCCATGTTGCAGGATGATCACATGATACCATTTGAATTTTGGGAGAAAAAAGCAGCCCAAAGCAGATGTGCATCTTTGCACAGAGCCTTAGAGACGAGTGTGGGAGTATGGCAAGGAATGGGGATTGGTCACAGGCCATAGCTCAGTATTGCATTTGCTTTTTCTGACAAGCTGTAGTAGTGATGTTAGATATGGAAATGCTTCCATTGTAATTACTGGGGCTTGGCATCACGGGGCCAGCAGGCAGCAGCTGGGCAAATTCCAACAAAAATTCCCTGCTGGAATGGTGCCAGCTGGTTGCCTTTCTCCTGGAGCTGGAGCCCTTCTTCCCAAGGTAGACTTGCACACAGGCAGTTGTGGAGGTCATGCTTTTATGGCCAGTGCTGGATGTCACAGGCCCAGATTTGCTTGCTTCTGTGATGGAAATCTTGCCGTTCAAGTTGGGTGCCTGCACAGTAAAATTCCCATTCTGCAGAGGAACAGGAAAGTCCTGCTGTAGGGGCACTCCATCAGGATAAGAAAGATACAGTTCATTAGACTGATTCAATTTAACCAAGTGTCCTTGTCACTAGGGAAGACAAAGAACATTGGAATTATGGTATAAGGTTTTCGAAGTGGTGTTTTTGGGGTTGGGGGAAAGACACAGGTTTTAATAAAGCTGGTGTGCTTTGAGCCTTTTGGAAAGGCAATGTAGGAGACAACTTGAGTGTGAAACTTTTAGGTGTCAGGTCTTAAATATGCCACCTAAAGGGCTTCTACGATTCTAAACCTTAATTGGGCATTTTGCCAATGAATTTGTAGATGCTTAAGTTTTGGTTGTTAAGTCTGTAGGTGAACAAATCCCAGCCCCTGGGTAATATAAAACAGGAATACTTTGTTCCTCCAGTCTCAAGCTTTTCGGTTACTGAATGTAACTGCTCTGTTTAGTTAAGGCTGAAATAGCTAAGTGCTGCAGCATTTAAAATTGACCAAAGCCTCCTTCCCAGGGAGGGCTGGATCTTGCCAGAGCTGTATTACTCTATAGTTTAAAACTGGGTCCTGGAATGAATATTGTGGGGTGAATAATTCCCAGAGGACAGCTGATGCTGTAGTTACAAAGCTCTTACTGATGACCTGCTGGAAGTCAAGGTTGCCATACACAAACTGGCCAGTGCTAGAGGCTGCTGCTACTTCAAAGCCCAGAGCAGGGTGACTGACTGCACCTTTCTCCTAGTGAAAACCAGGACACCCTTTCCCTCAGGGCAGGGAGACCCCAAATCCTCACTAAGTGCAGCAAACAGAGACTTAAAGACAGCAGGGTTCTTCAAAGGAAATGTGTCATGGCTAGTCAGTGCAGTTGTATGAATATGTGAGATTTTATGTATCAATAGCCACCGAAGTGTGGTTATACTAACAGCTGCATGTTCTTTCTAGTTCTCTTTCCTCCAGTGCACAGCAAGGAGTTGTTATTAGGTGTCCAATTTGCATGGAGTCTTACTCAGAGGTAAGGATCCACCCGTTGTTGTCCTGTCTGCTTTGTGGGAGGAGAAAGCCAGAAGGGGGGAGCTGCACAAGTCAGTTGGATGATGTGGGATGCTGTGGGCAGCTGGCTGGAAGCACAGCCCTTGCTGTGAAGCTCCACAAGTCACTTCTTGGTGAATGCAGAGGCAGAAGCCCTTGCCAAGATGGCACTGGCAGATCTGTGGGTCCCTCGTAATTCTAATTCTAGATGCTCAAAATAGAGCCTGATGCCAGTTGAGCAGCAAAATCAAATTCTCTCCTCCCAATAAATGTTGTGGTTTTCTTTCTTCCAGTTTATTCAACGCGGACGACAGCTCGTGGCAACCCTATGTGGCCATGTCTTCTGCAGTAGATGCCTCCCTATTGCTCTTGAGGCTTCTTACATGTGCCCAAACTGCAGAATGGCACTCACACCAGAACTATACCATACCATTTATTTATGAGTGCTAGATGGATCTTGGCCAATAGGCAGCGTAGAAATTTGTTTATGTCTATAGTTCTTCCTCTATATAGTTTCATTTTTGCTGAATTCAATTTAAGTAAAGTTTTGATTGATTTAAATATAGTCTGTCTGCTCTTCTGTCTGCACTGTGCTGGTAGAGATGTTGTTTAACAGGTAGAAATAAGGCTCTTTGTTGGAGCAGTAAGGAGCTCGTTCATCTCCCTGTAGTCATTGACTTGGGGGCAATGTGCTAAAGCCATAATCTTTGCAGTTCTTATGGTCAGTGTGTGTTGTAGAGGGAAAAAGAAACAGGCCTTCCTTTTGGGGCAAGGCCTTGTATTTCTCAAGCCAGATTCTGGTAAATGTTTTGGTGAAAATGTCATGATTTTGGTGCTCTGAATATTGGAAGAACAGCAGGTTGTCCACAGTTTGCGAAGAAAACAGTTTCCTTTGAGAAACTTGTAGGTATCCAGACAGCTTGTTTATGGTCCAAGCTGCTCCATTATGTTGTGGTTAAAGCATTGCATTTATGACTACCAGCTGATGACAGGAGCGCTGCCAGCTTCCCTGAAGCTCTTCACCCTTCTAAAAAGCCTGTAAGCTTAAGGGCAATCACAATAATAGAGATGTGTAGACTGCTGTGTTCAACACTTAGCCTGCAAAACAGAAGACAGAAGTAAGTAGTCAGGTAAAGAAACAAAACAACTGCCATGAGCATCACCATCATTTATCATCATCACCATCACCATTTACATTTCCCACTGCAAAAGCAAATTGTGTCCAGAGAGGATGGAGAGCTAGTATCAGCTCTTAGACTCAGGGTGCTGTCATGGGCTGGCAGCAAGTGGCCCCATCCATCACAGGGAGTTACATGGGATGTGGCCAGTGGCTGCCAATGGCATGTACCTGTCCATGTATTTGGGAGAATACTTGCGCTGAAGGCACGAGCCTTTAACCACCTGCAGGGCTAAGCGAGACCTGCACTTCTCAAGCTCTGGTTTCAGTGCTGGTGAACACTTCCATCTGCCAGCTGGCCATGGTACTTCACAGCTCAAGGGCTGCTGAAATATCCCTGCCTGCACGGGAGCCCTGCAGAAGGGCTTGTCATGCATTTCCCCTTGAAGAATTCTGTTTCATCAGTGGAGTTTTCACTTCCTGGGGATGGAAAGCCCAAGGAAAAACAAACCATCCTGGACTTTGCCACCTACCCACCACCACTGCATGTGGTGAGCCCAGGGTTCATTTAAAGGCATTTGCAATCAGAATGCCAAATTTCTTGCTGCTTGAGGAGAAAGAAAGAAAGAAAGAAAGAAAGAAAGAAAGAAAGAAAGAAAGAAAGAAAGAAAGAAAGAAAGAAAGAAAGAAAGAAAGAAAGAAAGAAAGAAAGAAAGAAAGAAAGAAAGAAAGAAAGAAAGAAAGAAAGAAAGAAAGAAAGAAAGAAAGAAAGAAAGAAAGAAAGAAAGAAAGAAAGAAAGAAAGAAAGAAAGAAAGAAAGAAAAAGATGGTGATTTTGTTACACTGATATTTCTAGTCTCTCTGGATTAAAAGATTAAAGTTTGCTGCAAGTTGTCCAGTACAAAAATCACTGCTTCCTTTTGTAAAGCAACTTTTTATCAGGTATTTTTAGGACAGGAATTCTGTAGTTCTCTATTGCAGTTTATGGATTTCATAGGTTGTATATTTGGGAAGCTGTGCTTTTACTTCTTCCAGCAGATCCAAACCACTGCTTTGATTTGCTTGCTTGTTTTACAGTTGCTCCAGAAGTTTTCAGTATTTCTCTAGCAATTTGCTATGTTGTGCTGGAAGCTGCAAATCAGCTTAGTGTCTTCTGCAGTAGATGCCTCCCTATTGCCCTTGAGGCTGCTCACATATGCCCATTCTGCTGGGTGGAACTCAATGCAGCAGTATATTTTCCCATTTATTTATGAGTGCTTCTCAGGACAGACTGAGATGGATCTTGGCCAATAGGCAGCGTAGAGACTTGTTTCTTTACGTATATAGTTCTTCCTCTATATAGTTTCATTTTTGCTGAATTCAATTATAAATAAAGTTCGGATTGATTTAAATATAGTCTGTCTGCTCTTCTGTGCTGGACTGTACTTATTGTAGTTCTTGTGGCCAGTGTGTGTTGTACAGGGAAAAAGAAACACAGCCTGCTTGGGGTGAGAGGGATTCAATTTCTCAGGCCAGACTCCGGTGGAGGCTTTGGTGAAAATGTCATGACTTTATTCCTCAGAAGATGGAAAGAGTAGCAGGTTGTGCACGCAGCCAAAGAAAGCAATGTTCTTTGACAATATCTGGTACATTAACAAACTGCTGCATTTAGTGCTGTAAGGTTTCACTAGAATTAGAATCTGGAGGCTTTTGAAGGAAGGTGTTTTTAAATGTCTGAAGTTGGTTACCATCTTTGAGCTGTTGGCAGTACAACTGTGTTGTAGCTTCCTTCAATCACAGCAGTATAATCCTAAGTTACCCTGAAGAGAAATGCAACTGTCCAGAGATTCAAAAATTGGACATAAGAGAGGAAAGAAAGTTACTTCTGTGATACAAAAGTAATAAAGAAGCACAGGCAGATCTCAGGTAAACAGTGGGAAAGTAGATTCATTGTGACATGAAACAGAAAACTCAGATGACCAAACTGAACTGAGGTCCTCTGTGTATTAAAAGCTGGTCATCTGTGTGGACATGAATCCTTAATTTTGGTTTTTCATTTTTGTCTTTATTGTATTATTTATCTGCTTCCTCAGTCATATTTCAAGATGTCCTAATATTGCCATATTTAGGTAGAGGTAGTAAAATAAACAAGGTTCAATGTACCCAGTAATTTTTATGTGGCTTGGTCTTAATAAAAAAATGAAAACATTAGTATTAGCCTGATAAAGTGGTTTTTTGAATTTCGTTTTTAATGAAACCTACTTGAGTTGTCAAAATTAAACTCAAAGATAATTCTTCAACAGACAGAAATAAAATTATTTAATTACAAGATGGCCATAAATTTTAGACTGATGTTTTTTGGTTGTCATTTTTGCTAGACTTTAAGCTACTTGGTGGATGCAATGACAGTAAGCAGAAATGTCTTACTAAATTATCTAAGTGTCTTTCTAAAAGCTATATGCCTAGGTGACATGTAATGCCACGTATTCTCATGAAAAGGAGCATTTAAGGAAACGATTTATGGTCAAGTAAATTTAAGTAATGAAATGGCACTCAGCTGATTTTAAATTAGGTTTAAACAGATGTTAGTATGGCTCAACACTATCAGCTGAGGCAATTTTCTTTTAAAATTTTGGTATAGGGTTAGGAATTAAAGCATTCTGTGTGTATATATATATAATTTTTAGAAAGTATTGATCTAGAAAAACACTGATTAGCAAAGAGAAACGGAATAGTTAAAGCATTGGTTTCAGTTGTGGTGCGTAGTTGTCAGCAGAAGGAAAAGCACATTTTTCAGCTCATTTCATCATTGATCTGTAGGCATAGGAGAAGTGGGGTTTTTTGAGCTTTGAAGGCCAGACCCCAAAGACAGCAAATTTGCATTGTTCATTTCTCATAATCAGTGCTTTTGGATTAATACAAAGTGCTTAAATATTCATCTATTAAATGTATATTTGGAATTGCTTCAGTGTCTTTGCATTTTTACATAAAGTATTAAATCTGCTTTTGGATTTATCAAAAAATGGAAAAGTCATCCCTACCCATTCTTCCACACCCAGCATGTTGTCAATTACCCAAAAGGATGAATTGTAATAACAGAGAAACTTTTGTAGGAAATGAGCCTTCTCATGTAGAGCCGGAGCTGAACATATCCTTGTGCTCTCCAGAGCCCTGGATCAATTGCCACCATTCTCCCCACACCCCAGAGCGCCCAACGGGACCAGGGGCAGAGGAGCAGCCCTGTACCTGGCAGGGCTGAGATGGGTTCCCTGCTGCTCTCAGGAGCCGCAGGCCTTCCTTCTGAACACAGGTCCCGTGGCAGAGTGGCTAGAAGGAAAAGTGAATACTAATTCTGCTTCTTCTGCTCTGTCACCTTCCGTAGCGGAGCAGGGCCTCAGGAGGAAGGTGTTATGAACAAAACAAAACAAAACAAAACAATTAAAACTTTTGGGGAATGTTGTTAACAATGTATGTATAAAAAGGGATGTTGTTGATACAAGTAACAAGTTATAATTGGATACGTAGTTAACAGGGTGTGGTGCAGGGTTGGATGTTGTGGGTACAAAGTAAGGTGATTAGTTATATCAAAACTCAATACTGTGGTGTATACCTAAAAGGGGACTGGAACCAGGGAGGAAATGCCAATCTTTGTGGAGGGGGGGCAGAGAAGCTTCTAGAAGTATAGCATCGTAGAACACAGCCACAGCTTGGATTAAGACTGGAGGAGAGACCAAGCAATAAGAAGTAAGAATCTCAAAATGATTGGCCAAGACGGCGCCAACTTATGGGCTAATCAGCAACAGAAAAAGAAACCTATCACAGCACGGATCCTGAGCACCCCAATAAGGGAAGAAGAGAGAGACTTTAAAAGGCCTGGGGCGTGTGACACCCGGGTCTTTCCTTAGAGCTGGTGTCCTTGGAAATGCCCCTAGGTATACAATTACTACGTTGTTGAAACAGTCTCCGGACTAGCCGGAGGCTTTGGCTTCCAGTTGTTCTGTCTGTAATAACCAGGCTTACTTGTTTTTAATTAACTGTCCTGCTTTTTTTTTGTTACTTTGAAGTTTTCGTTGTAAGCCTGTCCATAAAACCAGGAGCAAAGCAAAACTCCTCAGCCCTGTCGGGAATCTCTGGTAGAGGAGCACTGGACCCCTGAAAATGTCAAGACTTCAGAGACTTGAAATAATGAACTGAATTGTTAAACTTTCAACAGTCTGGGAAAAAAAACCAACAAACTTTGATTTTGTTTTAATGGCTGTTTACTAGGGTTAACGTTCAAACACTCGGATAAGAGTTAAAACAGCAACAGACTAATAAACCAGTAGAAGGAGGGTTAAGGAAGGGTTGAAATTTCTTTCTGACTTGGGGAGGTGTGGTGTGGTGGGGTTTCTTTAGCCACAGAAAGGCTCCAGTGATGCTGGGGTTGCTCAGGCTGAGGGCGTGGGAGGTGCAGCTCTGCCCCACGTGTGGAGCTGTGCCCAGCTGTGCCCAGCTGTGCCCAGCCCAGCAGGATGTGCCTGTGGAGCAGGGCCGGAGGAGCCGTGGGGATGTGTGGGGGCCTGGAGCAGCTGTCCCCTGGCCCGGCTGGGAGAGCCGGGGCTGTCCAGCGTGGGGAGGAGCAGGGAGCGGGGAGGCCTCACTGCGGCCTTGCGGTGCCCAAAGGGGGCAGAGAGCCATGGGGAAGGGGAAGGGTTTTAGACGAGAAGGGGAGATTGGGATCGGGTGTTCGGGAGAGCTGAGGGGGCAGTGAGACATTGGAAGGGACTGCCCAGAGAAGCTGTGGATGCCCTGTCCATGGGCCGCTCCAGGCCGGGCTGGGCCGGGCCCTGAGCGGCCTGACCTGGGGGGCGGCAGCAGCAGCAGGGGATGGCTGAGGTGCTGTCGCTGTCGAGGTAGGATGGGAATGAAGAGACTCTGACCAGAAGGCTGCTGAGAGTAAAACTCCAGTTTCTTCAAAATACACTGCTCTTTTATACAGAGCTTTGTGAGGACCAACTCCATTGGTCCTGAAGTGAAAACAAGCTACACCATTGCTGCAAAGCGCTTGACGCACAGTGCTAGAACTTAACTATAAACAATGTGAAAAACAAGAGAGATAAAGAATTATTTACATTCTTCTCCAGCTCTTTCCCAGGCTTCTGCCTGGCTAGAATCTCTCGTTTCTCTCTTTGACCGAATCTGAGACCCACAAGGTGCCTCCATGGCGTTCTGGAACTCCATGGGTGAGCACAGCAGCCATCAGTTACCTGGGCATGGAATGTTGCCACCGGTTGCCAGGGGCACTCCTGGTTCCAAGGTTCTGTTGGCACGGAGTCTGTTGAGCCAGTTGAGGGATTCTCTGCTGCGCAGCAGACGCGGAGCATCCTTCTTCTCCATCCCGCGAGGGAATAAAGAGCGATTTGGTGACTTTTGCAGGCCAAACTCTGGACTGACCGTACAGGTGAGTGCAGACGATTCTTGGAAAGGCTTCTGATGCTGAGGGGCTGGGCTGGGCTGCAGGATGGGCTGCAGGTGGGCTCAAGTACCAGAGTCATGGACTTTGCCTCTAGCTTTGGACAGGAACTGGAGACTTGGGAACGGGAGTCTTAGGGCATGGGAGTGTTCAAGAAAACTGGCTATCCAAATGGATAATCTCGCCTCTGCTTTTCTAATAGGTTTGGTGAGAAATTTTCTGTCACGCTGAAAAATCTGCAGTGGGCTGCCTAAAGGAACCGAAGGGATTGATCACATCCCTGACATTCCTTTTTTGGAGTCTGTCCCACTTATTTGGTGGTTGCTTTTGATCACAAAACACCATGAGCTCAGTAAGTACTTTGCAAATCTGATTCTTGAAACATTTTCCAGGGTAGGTCTAGAAAGCATTTCAAGAGATTGTAGCAAATGCAGAGGAACAGAAACCTTTAAAAACTTCATGTAACTTGGTGTTCTGGAATTGGGAAGGTTTTGTATTTCTGGGTGTTAGCAGTAATGCAGAAATGCTTACAGTGTGAGCAGCAACCTGCTGGAATTGGGAACTGGTCTCCTCATTTTCAAGCCATTGGGACAGGCTCTTTCTCGGGGAGGTGGCTTATTGGAGATCAGGGGTGCTGTCTTTTCCCTGGTGTAATGTGCTCGGGTGGGAATGGCCCATAGCAGCATTTGGTGTGTATTCCAGCCTTTGCAGGAGTGTCTTCTGTATCCTTGTGTGCTGTCATTGGTGTTGCAAAACCCAAGGGCCATGTTAATATTCGTGGCAGAGAAAATGCTAAGGCTTTGTTCCCTGTCAGCGTCAGCGAAAGCGCCCTGGAGGAGCAGTTGATTCCAGGCCAGCTCGGAAACGGAGCCGGCTGCTGCCCTCCAGCGCAGGTGGAACTTCTCAGACAGAGCCAACAGACCTTGAGGAAAGGGGCACACCTGCTTTTGAGCCTGGTAAGAACAGAAGTGGCTTCTGGAGGGTTGAAGACCATCTGGCCATGTGCTTTTGCCAGTTTCTAGGCCCTTTACTGGGGAGGAAGGGAAGGGAAACCTTGGGATTAAGGAGGCATCCCTAAACAGCAAGCCTTCTGACAACAGTTTTGGTTTGTTACTGAGATCGTCATTGCTGCTGCTTGGTATTGCTGCTCTTATTGGCTGCAAGTGGGAGATGAGCTGTGTAGGAAAAGTCCTCCTGTGCTGCTCAAACACCTGAATGTGTGTTCTGATGAGCTGGCAGTCACTGCAGCTGCCACAGTGGAGGGTGGCAGGCTGAGTTTGAGTTGTCCCAAGCTGTATGAAGATAAGGAAACTGTCATTAGCTGTGGCCCATCCTTCAGGGGAATATGTACAGCATGATACTTTAAAATTAGGATCCCCTCTATGATTACAGTGTTGATGGGACTTTTTTTCCACTCTGTGTTAAGCATTCCCCTCTATGAAATGAATCATCTGTTGATGTGAACCTCCTGTAATCTGTTGTCATCCAATAGAACTTGTGAGGAGCTCAGCTGCTCTTCTGCTTGTTTTGCCCCTTCAGAGGGCACGGCCAGCTGTGCTCCCTGTGCACTGTTGAGGGCAAAGCTTGAGTGAAATTTTGGACATATTCCTGAAAAAAAAAGACCTAGAGCACAGTTAATCCAACCTCAGCATGTTCCACACTGGCAGCCCATTTCATTCCTTTGCATTCTCTGATCTGACTCTAATGTTCTCATTTTCATTTGGTGAAGACGTCATAGATCTCACAGGTGAAGACGAAAATGCCATAAATGTCGCAGGGGAAGAAGTCATACAGCTCACATATGAAGATGCCATAGATGTCGCACGTGAAGAAGTCATACAGCTCACATATGAAGACGCCATAGATGTGGACGGTGAAGAAGTCATACAGCTCAGATATGAAGGTGTCATACATCTCCCAGGTGAATCTTCAGAGCCTGAAGTCATCACTATCAGTGACGATGAGTCTTCTATGGTAAGTAGTGAATGGCACACTCCTCTCCATCTTGCATTCAGATTAGTTTCTCTTGAGCTCCTGGGCCTGTCTTCTGGCATCTTACTATCTCTTTGAGTATCACTTGCAGGGAGTGTAAGAATAATCTAAAAGAGCTTGTTGCTTCAGTAATTTAAAGAAAAAGCAAGGGAGAGGACAGGAAGTATTTGACTTCCCAAATAAGAAGTGTTTTTGCTGCAACATCAGTTTAAGGTGCTCTTGTCACTGAGGTGCCAAGTGCAACTGCAGCTGACTGGGGTAGAAACTAGGTGTATTTTTATTACTCCAAGAAGACTTTAAAAATGTCACTTTTTTTTTTCTTTTCATTTCCCCTGCTGTTTGAAAGAATAACGCTTGATCCAGACTGTGTAGTTTATTCCATCAATTTTGGGGTGTTGCTGCTGCCGTGCAAAGCAGAATATGCAGCAGGCATAACATAAAGGGTACCTCCTGACAGCATTATTCCTGAGCCTTTGCAAAGGAAAGGCCTCAAACTTTTCAACAGAGCCTGCGTCACCCAGCTCCAGTTCCCAGAGATGGTTTGGGTTTGGGGTTCTTTCATTAGCAACTGTTAATCTAACACAAAATATCTTTGGCTAACACAGTGCATTTGCCAGTTTGGGGGTAAGAGAGGGAAAGAAACAGCTCCAGGCCTAAATGCAATTAGGAAACTGAAATGGGGAAGCAGGAAGTACAGTGTTCAGGTGTTTCTAAGTGCATCTATGTCTACCCCATTGCAGGACAGGGAGCAGAGCCAGCAGCAGCTGAATCTTTCCAGAACATCAGATGAGCCACTGGCAAGGGAAGATGAAGAAGAACCAAGAGACATTGATGATGAGTATGTTACAGATTAATTGACTCTCTAAAGTCTAATTTCTGATACATAGCAGGAGATTTTGCCAAGCTTTTGGGTTCTGCTTGATTCTGTGCCAAAACTTCAGAATTGGAATAGAGTGGCCTGATGGAAAGAGAAACAATTTTTAAAAAAACCAAGAAAACAAACCAAAAAAATCCAGTAGAGACCATTCTTCTCTGTGCATGAAGCCATTACATAATGTTTCTTCAGTATGGCTTGAAATGCTTGCAATATGTAAAAGCTCTGGGAATGATTGTATTGTTGGGCTGAGATATTGCTAAATCAAAATAGGGGATGTTTTAAGTACCAACATTTTCTTTAGTGGCAACCCTTGGTGCCCAGGAAATAAATGGCTCCATGTTTAAATGGCTGCATGTTCTTCTAGTTCTGCTCTCTCTAGGGATTGGCTACCATTTGATTTCGATCTTCCATATTGGTCAGATGAGGACTCAGAGGTGAGGATCCACATGTTCTTGTCCTTTATGGTTTGTGGGAGGGAAAGGGACAAAAGAGGAGCTGCACAACTCAGTTGTTTTAGGTGGGTGCCACATGCAGCTAGCCGGAGGCACAGCCCTTGCTGGGAAGCTCCAGCTTGCCCATCCCTCCAAGTCCTTTCTTGATGGTGTCCGTAGTGGGAGAAACCCTTGCCAGGATGGCACTGGCAGCTCTGTGTGTTCCTTATAGTTCTATAACATTGAGTGACTGCACATAGTCCAAGTCCAGTTTGCCTGGTGCCAACAGAGCAGCAAACTGGAATTCTTTCCTTCCAATGCCTGTTGTGGTGTCCTTTCTTCAGCAGTGGCTCACCTTATATTGAGTGTTTATGGATATCACCTTTGAATTTTCCCTTTTGAGGGAGAAAGAGAGAAAGAAACAGCTCTAGGCCCAAATCCAGTTAGGGACCTGAAACAGAGGAGGAAGGTGTTCAGGTGGTTCCTAATCTTTCTCCATTCTACCCCATTGCAGGACAGGGAGCAGAACCAGCAGTACCCACATGTTTCCAGTGCAGCAGGGAATTCAGCTGATGTACTGGCAAGCAATGATGAAGAGGAACCAAGAGATGTTGAAGGGTATGCATGAGAGAAAGTGTCTCTCTAAACTCTAATTTCTGATATATAGTAAAACTGATTTTTTTCACCAAGCCTTTGGGTTCTGCTTGATTCTGTGCAAAACACTTCAGACCAGGAATAAAGTGTTCTGTCTGGAAAAGTACTAATGAAAGAAAAAAAAAAAAAAAGACCCAACCTGGAAAATCCATCAGAAACCTCAGTTCATAAAGTCATTTAGCCAGATGGCTTCACACATGCTGAAATTCTTGCAGTACATAAAAGTTCTTGGGATGATTGTGTTGCTGGGATGGATATTGCAAAATCAGAATAAAGAATGTTTCCATAACTGACAGTTTGTGTACTGGTAGCTCTTGGTTTGTGGTGAAATTGATGGCTGCATATTCTTTCTGGTTCTGTTCTCTCTAGTGCATGGCCAGCAGGTCCTGCTAATCCTCTGGCTGAGGAGGATGAGGACTCAGAGGTGAGGATCCATGTGTTGATTTATTCATCCAGCATGAAGTGTTTAGGGCTGTGTCAGCAGAATTTGCTCTTTTGGGGGCAAATGAGGGAAAGAAACAGCTCCAGGCCAAATTGAATTAGGGAAGTGAAACAAGGGAGCAGGGAGAAAGGTGTTCAGGTGGTTCCTAGATGCCTCCATTTCTATCTCACTGCAGGACTGGGAGCCTCCACGTTTTTTCAGAACAGCAGAGAATTCAGCTGAGCTACCTGCAAGTGATAATGAAGAGGAACCAAGAGATAATCAAGGGTATGGGAGAAAGAAATTGTTTCTCTAATTTCTGATATATGGTAAACCTAATATTTTGCTGAGCTTTTGGGTTCTGCTTGATTCTGTGGCAAAACATCAGACCTGGAATACAGTGTCCTGAAGAGAAGTAATGTAAAAACCAAGCAGCAAAATCCAGTAGAAGCCATTCTTCTTTGTGTATGAAGAAATTATTAAATGTTTCCTAAATAAGGCTTGAGATGTACTGAAATGCTTGCAGTACATAAAAGCTCTGGGAATGATTGTGTTGTTGGGCTGGGATGTTGCTAAATCAAATAGGGAATGTTTCAATTTCTGACAGTTTATGTTTCAGTAATCCTTGGTGCCCAATGAAGCTAATGTTGCATGTACTTCTGGTTCTGTTCTCTTTAGCAGATGGCTAGGCAATGTATATGTTGCTCGAGTTTGGATGCCTTATTACCCAGTGGTAAGGACCTAAACCTCTAGTCCAGGTCCAGTTAGGGAACTGAAACAGGGCAGCATGGAGGAGGGTGTTCAGGTGGTTCCTAAATTGCCTCCATTTCTACTCCATTGCAACAGTGGTGGAATTTGTGGCAACCACGTTTCATCAGAGCAGAAGACTATTCAGCTGTGCTAGTGATGGGGAACAATGAAGAGGAACAAAGCGATAATGATGAGTATGTACGAGAAAATATCTCTTCACAGACTAATTTTGACTATACAGTAGAAACATTTTTTTCCAAGCTTTTGGGGTCTATTTGATTCTGTGTGAAAAAATTTGACTTGGCATATAGTTGCCTGTGTGGAAGAGAACCAACTAACTTGAGAAAAGCAAACACCAAAGTCAAGAAGAAACCTTACTTCTCTCTTCAACAATATTGAATACTTCTTAGAAAATGGCCTGAGTTGCACTGCGGTACATAAAAGTTTTTGGAATGATTGTGTTACTGGGCTGGGATGTTGCTAAAGCAGAATACGAGATGTTTCAATCTCTTACAGTTTATGTATCAATAACCCTTGATGGACAATGGAATTAATGGCTGTATGTTCTTTCTGGTTCTTTTCCCTCTAGGGCACAGCCAGCAGGTCCTGCCAGTCCTCCAGCTAGTGAGGATGAGGACTCAGAGGTGGGGATCCACATGTTCTCATAATTTCTACTTTGAGGGAGGGGAAGGGACGGAGGGGAAGCTGCACAACTCAGTTGTTTTAGGTGGGTGACACAGGCAGCTGGCTGAAAGGACAGCCCTTGCTGGGAAGCTCCAACTTGCCCATCCCTACAAGTCCCTCCTTGGTGGTGTCCATAGTGGGAGAAGCTCTTGCCAGGATAGCACTGGCAGCTCTGTGTGTTCCTTATAGTTTTATATAGCATTGAGTGACAGACTGCACATAGTCCAAGTCCAGTTTGCCTGGTGCCAACAGAGCAGCAAACTGGAATTCTTTCCTTCCAATAGCTGTTGCAGTTTCCTTTCTTCAGCAGTGGTTCAGCTTATACTGAGTGTTTATGGATATCACATTTTAATTTTCCCATTTGAGGGAGAAAGGGAAAGAAACAGCTCCAGATCAAATCCAAATAGGGAACAGGAACAGGGGAGGAGGGCGTTCAGGGGGTCCCTAAGCTGCCTCAGTTTGTCCCCTGCTGCAGCAATGAGAGCAGAATCAGCAGCACCCACTTCTTTGCTTTTCGGGGCAGCGGCTCTTTGTGCTACTGCTTTGATGCTCTTAGGCAAACTTAGAGGGTGACAGCCTAGCCTTGCTCCTCTCCTCTGCTGTAACTGCTTTCTGAGCTGGGGTTTGTGTGCAGCACCAGGGGGCTCACCAAATCTAATTGTATCTTCTTTTCTCTCCCTTCCCATGTGCATCGATGGAAGCTTGTTGAAGGTGAGTTGATGTTTTACGGTTGATAATGGAATTGTCTTAAACATAACTGTTATTTTTGGGGCTCTTTTTTTTGTTCATTTGTTTGCTTTTGTTTTGTTTTCAAGAAACTCAAGAAGCAGGGATTGAAACTGCCTTTAGCAAGAAACAAAGAACTGTGATTTAATAGACCAAGTGTGTTGGTTTGTAGTAGAATAGTCACAATGTCTGGAAGGGTTCAGCCTTACTATTTGGGAAAGTAGTTTGTTTAGGATTGTTTTTAACCCAGCTGAACAGAGTCCATTTAAAATAGGAACCATTGCTGACTATTTATATAACTTGTTTCAAAGGTAGCTCCGGGGAGAGAGAGAAGAATAGATCTAACTTCTGAAAATTAAATTACAGTGCATGGACAGGAAAGGAGAAATGTTACATCAAACAGCCAGGAACAGGTGGATGGCCCTGGTAATGGAACAGGAGCTAATGATGCCCCTGTGGCTGACTCAGCCCCTGAAGAACAGGGAGCAGAGGAGGAGGACACTCAAAATCCAGAGTATGTATGCCTCATGCCCCACCACACACAGAATTCTGTGCCTTTCTTTCTTTTCTGTGTAGGACTTGGTAATAGTGCTATGCCTGATTTATCTTTGACGCCTTCCCTACTCTACTCATTTCCCTCCTTCTCCCATGTTGCAGGATGATCACATGATACCATTTGAATTTTGGGAGAAAAAAGCAGCCCAAAGCAGATGTGCATCTTTGCACAGAGCCTTAGAGATGAGTGTGGGAGTATGGCAAGGAATGGGGATTGGTCACAGGCCATAGCGCAGTATTGCATTTGCTTTTTCTGACAAGCTGTAGTCGTGATGTTAGATATGGAAATGCTTCCATTGTAATTACTGGGGCTTGGCATCACGGGGCCAGCAGGCAGCAGCTGGGCAAATTCCAACAAAAATTCCCTGCTGGAATGGTGCCAGCTGGTTGCCTTTCTCCTGGAGCTGGAGCCCTTCTTCCCAAGGTAGACTTGCACACAGGCAGTTGTGGAGGTCATGCTTTTATGGCCAGTGCTGGATGTCACAGGCCCAGATTTGCTTGCTTCTGTGATGGAAATCTTGCCGTTCAAGTTGGGTGCCTGCACAGTAAAATTCCCATTCTGCAGAGGAACAGGAAAGTCCTGCTGTAGGGGCACTCCATCAGGATAAGAAAGATACAGTTCATTAGACTGATTCAATTTAACCAAGTGTCCTTGACACTAGGGAAGACAAAGAACATTGGAATTATGGTATAAGGTTTTCGAAGTGGTGTTTTTGGGGTTGGGGGAAAGACACAGGTTTTAATAAAGCTGGTGTGCTTTGAGCCTTTTGGAAAGGCAATGTAGGAGACAACTTGAGTGTGAAACTTTTAGGTGTCAGGTCTTAAATATGCCACCTAAAGGGCTTCTACGATTCTAAACCTTAATTGGGCATTTTGCCAATGAATTTGTAGATGCTTAAGTTTTGGTTGTTAAGTCTGTAGGTGAACAAATCCCAGCCCCTGGGTAATATAAAACAGGAATACTTTGTTCCTCCAGTCTCAAGCTTTTCGGTTACTGAATGTAACTGCTCTGTTTAGTTAAGGCTGAAATAGCTAAGTGCTGCAGCATTTAAAATTGACCAAAGCCTCCTTCCCAGGGAGGGCTGGATCTTGCCAGAGCTGTATTACTCTATAGTTTAAAACTGGGTCCTGGAATGAATATTGTGGGGTGAATAATTCCCAGAGGACAGCTGATGCTGTAGTTACAAAGCTCTTACTGATGACCTGCTGGAAGTCAAGGTTGCCATACACAAACTGGCCAGTGCTAGAGGCTGCTGCTACTTCAAAGCCCAGAGCAAGGTGACTGACTGCACCTTTCTCCTAGTGAAAACCAGGACACCCTTTCCCTCAGGGCAGGGAGACCCCAAATCCTCACTAAGTGCAGCAAACAGAGACTTAAAGACAGCAGGGTTCTTCAAAGGAAATGTGTCATGGCTAGTCAGTGCAGTTGTATGAATATGTGAGATTTTATGTATCAATAGCCACCGAAGTGTGGTTATACTAACAGCTGCATGTTCTTTCTAGTTCTCTTTCCTCCAGTGCACAGCAAGGAGTTGTTATTAGGTGTCCAATTTGCATGGAGTCTTACTCAGAGGTAAGGATCCACCCGTTGTTGTCCTGTCTGCTTTGTGGGAGGAGAAAGCCAGAAGGGGGGAGCTGCACAAGTCAGTTGGATGATGTGGGATGCTGTGGGCAGCTGGCTGGAAGCACAGCCCTTGCTGTGAAGCTCCACAAGTCACTTCTTGGTGAATGCAGAGGCAGAAGCCCTTGCCAAGATGGCACTGGCAGATCTGTGGGTCCCTCGTAATTCTAATTCTAGATGCTCAAAATAGAGCCTGATGCCAGTTGAGCAGCAAAATCAAATTCTCTCCTCCCAATAAATGTTGTGGTTTTCTTTCTTCCAGTTTATTCAACGCGGACGACAGCTCGTGGCAACCCTATGTGGCCATGTCTTCTGCAGTAGATGCCTCCCTATTGCTCTTGAGGCTTCTTACATGTGCCCAAACTGCAGAATGGCACTCACACCAGAACTATACCATACCATTTATTTATGAGTGCTAGATGGATCTTGGCCAATAGGCAGCGTAGAAATTTGTTTATGTCTATAGTTCTTCCTCTATATAGTTTCATTTTTGCTGAATTCAATTTAAGTAAAGTTTTGATTGATTTAAATATAGTCTGTCTGCTCTTCTGTCTGCACTGTGCTGGTAGAGATGTTGTTTAACAGGTAGAAATAAGGCTCTTTGTTGGAGCAGTAAGGAGCTCGTTCATCTCCCCGTAGTCATTGACTTGGGGGCAATGTGCTAAAGCCATAATCTTTGCAGTTCTTATGGTCAGTGTGTGTTGTAGAGGGAAAAAGAAACAGGCCTTCCTTTTGGGGCAAGGCCTTGTATTTCTCAAGCCAGATTCTGGTAAATGTTTTGGTGAAAATGTCATGATTTTGGTGCTCTGAATATTGGAAGAACAGCAGGTTGTCCACAGTTTGCGAAGAAAACAGTTTCCTTTGAGAAACTTGTAGGTATCCAGACAGCTTGTTTATGGTCCAAGCTGCTCCATTATGTTGTGGTTAAAGCATTGCATTTATGACTACCAGCTGATGACAGGAGCGCTGCCAGCTTCCCTGAAGCTCTTCACCCTTCTAAAAAGCCTGTAAGCTTAAGGGCAATCACAATAATAGAGATGTGTAGACTGCTGTGTTCAACACTTAGCCTGCAAAACAGAAGACAGAAGTAAGTAGTCAGGTAAAGAAACAAAACAACTGCCATGAGCATCACCATCATTTATCATCATCACCATCACCATTTACATTTCCCACTGCAAAAGCAAATTGTGTCCAGAGAGGATGGAGAGCTAGTATCAGCTCTTAGACTCAGGGTGCTGTCATGGGCTGGCAGCAAGTGGCCCCATCCATCACAGGGAGTTACATGGGATGTGGCCAGTGGCTGCCAATGGCATGTACCTGTCCATGTATTTGGGAGAATACTTGCGCTGAAGGCACGAGCCTTTAACCACCTGCAGGGCTAAGCGAGACCTGCACTTCTCAAGCTCTGGTTTCAGTGCTGGTGAACACTTCCATCTGCCAGCTGGCCATGGCACTTCACAGCTCAAGGGCTGCTGAAATATCCCTGCCTGCATGGGAGCCCTGCAGAAGGGCTTGTCATGCATTTCCCCTTGAAGAATTCTGTTTCATCAGTGGAGATTTCACTTCCTGGGGATGGAAGGCCCAAGGAAAAACAAACCATCCTGGACTTTGCCACCTACCCACCACCACTGCATGTGGTGAGCCCAGGGTTCATTTAAAGGCATTTGCAATCAGAATGCCAAATTTCTTGCTGCTTGAGGAGAAAGAAAGAAAGAAAGAAAGAAAGAAAGAAAGAAAGAAAGAAAGAAAGAAAGAAAGAAAGAAAGAAAGAAAGAAAGAAAGAAAGAAAGAAAGAAAGAAAGAAAGAAAGAAAGAAAGAAAGAAAGAAAGAAAGAAAGAAAGAAAGAAAGAAAGAAAGAAAGAAAGAAAAAGATGGTGATTTTGTTACACTGATATTTCTAGTCTCTCTGGATTAAAAGATTAAAGTTTGCTGCAAGTTGTCCAGTACAAAAATCACTGCTTCCTTTTGTAAAGCAACTTTTTATCAGGTATTTTTAGGACAGGAATTCTGTAGTTCTCTATTGCAGTTTATGGATTTCATAGGTTGTATATTTGGGAAGCTGTGCTTTTACTTCTTCCAGCAGATCCAAACCACTGCTTTGATTTGCTTGCTTGTTTTACAGTTGCTCCAGAAGTTTTCAGTATTTCTCCAGCAATTTGCTATGTTGTGCTGGAAGCTGCAAATCAGCTTAGTGTCTTCTGCAGTAGATGCCTCCCTATTGCCCTTGAGGCTGCTCACATATGCCCATTCTGCTGGGTGGAACTCAATGCAGCAGTATATTTTCCCATTTATTTATGAGTGCTTCTCAGGACAGACTGAGATGGATCTTGGCCAATAGGCAGCGTAGAGACTTGTTTCTTTACGTATATAGTTCTTCCTCTATATAGTTTCATTTTTGCTGAATTCAATTATAAATAAAGTTCGGATTGATTTAAATATAGTCTGTCTGCTCTTCTGTGCTGGACTGTACTTATTGTAGTTCTTGTGGCCAGTGTGTGTTGTACAGGGAAAAAGAAACACAGCCTGCTTGGGGTGAGAGGGATTCAATTTCTCAGGCCAGACTCCGGTGGACGCTTTGGTGAAAATGTCATGACTTTATTCCTCAGAAGATGGAAAGAGTAGCAGGTTGTGCACGCAGCCAAAGAAAGCAATGTTCTTTGACAATATCTGGTACATTAACAAACTGCTGCATTTAGTGCTGTAAGGTTTCATTAGAATTAGAATCTGGAGGCTTTTGAAGGAAGGTGTTTTTAAATGTCTGAAGTTGGTTACCATCTTTGAGCTGTTGGCAGTACAACTGTGTTGTAGCTTCCTTCAATCACAGCAGTATAATCCTAAGTTACCCTGAAGAGAAATGCAACTGTCCAGAGATTCAAAAATTGGACATAAGAGAGGAAAGAAAGTTACTTCTGTGATACAAAAGTAATAAAGAAGCACAGGCAGATCTCAGGTAAACAGTGGGAAAGTAGATTCATTGTGACATGAAACAGAAAACTCAGATGACCAAACTGAACTGAGGTCCTCTGTGTATTAAAAGCTGGTCATCTGTGTGGACATGAATCCTTAATTTTGGTTTTTCATTTTTGTCTTTATTGTATTATTTATCTGCTTCCTCAGTCATATTTCAAGATGTCCTAATATTGCCATATTTAGGTAGAGGTAGTAAAATAAACAAGGTTCAATGTACCCAGTAATTTTTATGTGGCTTGGTCTTAATAAAAAAATGAAAACATTAGTATTAGCCTGATAAAGTGGTTTTTTGAATTTCGTTTTTAATGAAACCTACTTGAGTTGTCAAAATTAAACTCAAAGATAATTCTTCAACAGACAGAAATAAAATTATTTAATTACAAGATGGCCATAAATTTTAGACTGATGTTTTTTGGTTGTCATTTTTGCTAGACTTTAAGCTACTTGGTGGATGCAATGACAGTAAGCAGAAATGTCTTACTAAATTATCTAAGTGTCTTTCTAAAAGCTATATGCCTAGGTGACATGTAATGCCACGTATTCTCATGAAAAGGAGCATTTAAGGAAACGATTTATGGTCAAGTAAATTTAAGTAATGAAATGGCACTCAGCTGATTTTAAATTAGGTTTAAACAGATGTTAGTATGGCTCAACACTATCAGCTGAGGCAATTTTCTTTTAAAATTTTGGTATAGGGTTAGGAATTAAAGCATTCTGTGTGTATATATATATAATTTTTAGAAAGTATTGATCTAGAAAAACACTGATTAGCAAAGAGAAACGGAATAGTTAAAGCATTGGTTTCAGTTGTGGTGCGTAGTTGTCAGCAGAAGGAAAAGCACATTTTTCAGCTCATTTCATCATTGATCTGTAGGCATAGGAGAAGTGGGGTTTTTTGAGCTTTGAAGGCCAGACCCCAAAGACAGCAAATTTGCATTGTTCATTTCTCATAATCAGTGCTTTTGGATTAATACAAAGTGCTTAAATATTCATCTATTAAATGTATATTTGGAATTGCTTCAGTGTCTTTGCATTTTTACATAAAGTATTAAATCTGCTTTTGGATTTATCAAAAAATGGAAAAGTCATCCCTACCCATTCTTCCACACCCAGCATGTTGTCAATTACCCAAAAGGATGAATTGTAATAACAGAGAAACTTTTGTAGGAAATGAGCCTTCTCATGTAGAGCCGGAGCTGAACATATCCTTGTGCTCTCCAGAGCCCTGGATCAATTGCCACCATTCTCCCCACACCCCAGAGCACCCAACGGGACCAGGGGCAGAGGAGCAGCCCTGTACCTGGCAGGGCTGAGATGGGTTCCCTGCTGCTCTCAGGAGCCGCAGGCCTTCCTTCTGAACACAGGTCCCGTGGCAGAGTGGCTAGAAGGAAAAGTGAATACTAATTCTGCTTCTTCTGCTCTGTCACCTTCCGTAGCGGAGCAGGGCCTCAGGAGGAAGGTGTTATGAACAAAACAAAACAAAACAAAACAATTAAAACTTTTGGGGAATGTTGTTAACAATGTATGTATAAAAAGGGATGTTGTTGATACAAGTAACAAGTTATAATTGGATACGTAGTTAACAGGGTGTGGTGCAGGGTTGGATGTTGTGGGTACAAAGTAAGGTGATTAGTTATATCAAAACTCAATACTGTGGTGTATACCTAAAAGGGGACTGGAACCAGGGAGGAAATGCCAATCTTTGTGGAGGGGGGGCAGAGAAGCTTCTAGAAGTATAGCATCGTAGAACACAGCCACAGCTTGGATTAAGACTGGAGGAGAGACCAAGCAATAAGAAGTAAGAATCTCAAAATGATTGGCCAAGACGGCGCCAACTTATGGGCTAATCAGCAACAGAAAAAGAAACCTATCACAGCACGGATCCTGAGCACCCCAATAAGGGAAGAAGAGAGAGACTTTAAAAGGCCTGGGGCGTGTGACACCCGGGTCTTTCCTTAGAGCTGGTGTCCTTGGAAATGCCCCTAGGTATACAATTACTACGTTGTTGAAACAGTCTCCGGACTAGCCGGAGGCTTTGGCTTCCAGTTGTTCTGTCTGTAATAACCAGGCTTACTTGTTTTTAATTAACTGTCCTGCTTTTTTTTTGTTACTTTGAAGTTTTCGTTGTAAGCCTGTCCATAAAACCAGGAGCAAAGCAAAACTCCTCAGCCCTGTCGGGAATCTCTGGTAGAGGAGCACTGGACCCCTGAAAATGTCAAGACTTCAGAGACTTGAAATAATGAACTGAATTGTTAAACTTTCAACAGTCTGGGAAAAAAAACCAACAAACTTTGATTTTGTTTTAATGGCTGTTTACTAGGGTTAACGTTCAAACACTCGGATAAGAGTTAAAACAGCAACAGACTAATAAACCAGTAGAAGGAGGGTTAAGGAAGGGTTGAAATTTCTTTCTGACTTGGGGAGGTGTGGTGTGGTGGGGTTTCTTTAGCCACAGAAAGGCTCCAGTGATGCTGGGGTTGCTCAGGCTGAGGGCGTGGGAGGTGCAGCTCTGCCCCACGTGTGGAGCTGTGCCCAGCTGTGCCCAGCTGTGCCCAGCCCAGCAGGATGTGCCTGTGGAGCAGGGCCGGAGGAGCCGTGGGGATGTGTGGGGGCCTGGAGCAGCTGTCCCCTGGCCCGGCTGGGAGAGCCGGGGCTGTCCAGCGTGGGGAGGAGCAGGGAGCGGGGAGGCCTCACTGCGGCCTTGCGGTGCCCAAAGGGGGCAGAGAGCCATGGGGAAGGGGAAGGGTTTTAGACGAGAAGGGGAGATTGGGATCGGGTGTTCGGGAGAGCTGAGGGGGCAGTGAGACATTGGAAGGGACTGCCCAGAGAAGCTGTGGATGCCCTGTCCATGGGCCGCTCCAGGCCGGGCTGGGCCGGGCCCTGAGCGGCCTGACCTGGGGGGCGGCAGCAGCAGCAGGGGATGGCTGAGGTGCTGTCGCTGTCGAGGTAGGATGGGAATGAAGAGACTCTGACCAGAAGGCTGCTGAGAGTAAAACTCCAGTTTCTTCAAAATACACTGCTCTTTTATACAGAGCTTTGTGAGGACCAACTCCATTGGTCCTGAAGTGAAAACAAGCTACACCATTGCTGCAAAGCGCTTGACGCACAGTGCTAGAACTTAACTATAAACAATGTGAAAAACAAGAGAGATAAAGAATTATTTACATTCTTCTCCAGCTCTTTCCCAGGCTTCTGCCTGGCTAGAATCTCTCGTTTCTCTCTTTGACCGAATCTGAGACCCACAAGGTGCCTCCATGGCGTTCTGGAACTCCATGGGTGAGCACAGCAGCCATCAGTTACCTGGGCATGGAATGTTGCCACTGGTTGCCAGGGGCACTCCTGGTTCCAAGGTTCTGTTGGCACGGAGTCTGTTGAGCCAGTTGAGGGATTCTCTGCTGCGCAGCAGACGCGGAGCATCCTTCTTCTCCATCCCGCGAGGGAATAAAGAGCGATTTGGTGACTTTTGCAGGCCAAACTCTGGACTGACCGTACAGGTGAGTGCAGACGATTCTTGGAAAGGCTTCTGATGCTGAGGGGCTGGGCTGGGCTGCAGGATGGGCTGCAGGTGGGCTCAAGTGCCAGAGTCATGGACTTTGCCTCTAGCTTTGGACAGGAACTGGAGACTTGGGAACGGGAGTCTTAGGGCATGGGAGTGTTCAAGAAAACTGGCTATCCAAATGGATAATCTCGCCTCTGCTTTTCTAATAGGTTTGGTGAGAAATTTTCTGTCACGCTGAAAAATCTGCAGTGGGCTGCCTAAAGGAACCGAAGGGATTGATCACATCCCTGACATTCCTTTTTTGGAGTCTGTCCCACTTATTTGGTGGTTGCTTTTGATCACAAAACACCATGAGCTCAGTAAGTACTTTGCAAATCTGATTCTTGAAACATTTTCCAGGGTAGGTCTAGAAAGCATTTCAAGAGATTGTAGCAAATGCAGAGGAACAGAAACCTTTAAAAACTTCATGTAACTTGGTGTTCTGGAATTGGGAAGGTTTTGTATTTCTGGGTGTTAGCAGTAATGCAGAAATGCTTACAGTGTGAGCAGCAACCTGCTGGAATTGGGAACTGGTCTCCTCATTTTCAAGCCATTGGGACAGGCTCTTTCTCGGGGAGGTGGCTTATTGGAGATCAGGGGTGCTGTCTTTTCCCTGGTGTAATGTGCTCGGGTGGGAATGGCCCATAGCAGCATTTGGTGTGTATTCCAGCCTTTGCAGGAGTGTCTTCTGTATCCTTGTGTGCTGTCATTGGTGTTGCAAAACCCAAGGGCCATGTTAATATTCGTGGCAGAGAAAATGCTAAGGCTTTGTTCCCTGTCAGCGTCAGCGAAAGCGCCCTGGAGGAGCAGTTGATTCCAGGCCAGCTCGGAAACGGAGCCGGCTGCTGCCCTCCAGCGCAGGTGGAACTTCTCAGACAGAGCCAACAGACCTTGAGGAAAGGGGCACACCTGCTTTTGAGCCTGGTAAGAACAGAAGTGGCTTCTGGAGGGTTGAAGACCATCTGGCCATGTGCTTTTGCCAGTTTCTAGGCCCTTTACTGGGGAGGAAGGGAAGGGAAACCTTGGGATTAAGGAGGCATCCCTAAACAGCAAGCCTTCTGACAACAGTTTTGGTTTGTTACTGAGATCGTCATTGCTGCTGCTTGGTATTGCTGCTCTTATTGGCTGCAAGTGGGAGATGAGCTGTGTAGGAAAAGTCCTCCTGTGCTGCTCAAACACCTGAATGTGTGTTCTGATGAGCTGGCAGTCACTGCAGCTGCCACAGTGGAGGGTGGCAGGCTGAGTTTGAGTTGTCCCAAGCTGTATGAAGATAAGGAAACTGTCATTAGCTGTGGCCCATCCTTCAGGGGAATATGTACAGCATGATACTTTAAAATTAGGATCCCCTCTATGATTACAGTGTTGATGGGACTTTTTTTCCACTCTGTGTTAAGCATTCCCCTCTATGAAATGAATCATCTGTTGATGTGAACCTCCTGTAATCTGTTGTCATCCAATAGAACTTGTGAGGAGCTCAGCTGCTCTTCTGCTTGTTTTGCCCCTTCAGAGGGCACGGCCAGCTGTGCTCCCTGTGCACTGTTGAGGGCAAAGCTTGAGTGAAATTTTGGACATATTCCTGAAAAAAAAAGACCTAGAGCACAGTTAATCCAACCTCAGCATGTTCCACACTGGCAGCCCATTTCATTCCTTTGCATTCTCTGATCTGACTCTAATGTTCTCATTTTCATTTGGTGAAGACGTCATAGATCTCACAGGTGAAGACGAAAATGCCATAAATGTCGCAGGGGAAGAAGTCATACAGCTCACATATGAAGATGCCATAGATGTCGCACGTGAAGAAGTCATACAGCTCACATATGAAGACGCCATAGATGTGGACGGTGAAGAAGTCATACAGCTCAGATATGAAGGTGTCATACATCTCCCAGGTGAATCTTCAGAGCCTGAAGTCATCACTATCAGTGACGATGAGTCTTCTATGGTAAGTAGTGAATGGCACACTCCTCTCCATCTTGCATTCAGATTAGTTTCTCTTGAGCTCCTGGGCCTGTCTTCTGGCATCTTACTATCTCTTTGAGTATCACTTGCAGGGAGTGTAAGAATAATCTAAAAGAGCTTGTTGCTTCAGTAATTTAAAGAAAAAGCAAGGGAGAGGACAGGAAGTATTTGACTTCCCAAATAAGAAGTGTTTTTGCTGCAACATCAGTTTAAGGTGCTCTTGTCACTGAGGTGCCAAGTGCAACTGCAGCTGACTGGGGTAGAAACTAGGTGTATTTTTATTACTCCAAGAAGACTTTAAAAATGTCACTTTTTTTTTTCTTTTCATTTCCCCTGCTGTTTGAAAGAATAACGCTTGATCCAGACTGTGTAGTTTATTCCATCAATTTTGGGGTGTTGCTGCTGCCGTGCAAAGCAGAATATGCAGCAGGCATAACATAAAGGGTACCTCCTGACAGCATTATTCCTGAGCCTTTGCAAAGGAAAGGCCTCAAACTTTTCAACAGAGCCTGCGTCACCCAGCTCCAGTTCCCAGAGATGGTTTGGGTTTGGGGTTCTTTCATTAGCAACTGTTAATCTAACACAAAATATCTTTGGCTAACACAGTGCATTTGCCAGTTTGGGGGTAAGAGAGGGAAAGAAACAGCTCCAGGCCTAAATGCAATTAGGAAACTGAAATGGGGAAGCAGGAAGTACAGTGTTCAGGTGTTTCTAAGTGCATCTATGTCTACCCCATTGCAGGACAGGGAGCAGAGCCAGCAGCAGCTGAATCTTTCCAGAACATCAGATGAGCCACTGGCAAGGGAAGATGAAGAAGAACCAAGAGACATTGATGATGAGTATGTTACAGATTAATTGACTCTCTAAAGTCTAATTTCTGATACATAGCAGGAGATTTTGCCAAGCTTTTGGGTTCTGCTTGATTCTGTGCCAAAACTTCAGAATTGGAATAGAGTGGCCTGATGGAAAGAGAAACAATTTTTAAAAAAACCAAGAAAACAAACCAAAAAAATCCAGTAGAGACCATTCTTCTCTGTGCATGAAGCCATTACATAATGTTTCTTCAGTATGGCTTGAAATGCTTGCAATATGTAAAAGCTCTGGGAATGATTGTATTGTTGGGCTGAGATATTGCTAAATCAAAATAGGGGATGTTTTAAGTACCAACATTTTCTTTAGTGGCAACCCTTGGTGCCCAGGAAATAAATGGCTCCATGTTTAAATGGCTGCATGTTCTTCTAGTTCTGCTCTCTCTAGGGATTGGCTACCATTTGATTTCGATCTTCCATATTGGTCAGATGAGGACTCAGAGGTGAGGATCCACATGTTCTTGTCCTTTATGGTTTGTGGGAGGGAAAGGGACAAAAGAGGAGCTGCACAACTCAGTTGTTTTAGGTGGGTGCCACATGCAGCTAGCCGGAGGCACAGCCCTTGCTGGGAAGCTCCAGCTTGCCCATCCCTCCAAGTCCTTTCTTGATGGTGTCCGTAGTGGGAGAAACCCTTGCCAGGATGGCACTGGCAGCTCTGTGTGTTCCTTATAGTTCTATAACATTGAGTGACTGCACATAGTCCAAGTCCAGTTTGCCTGGTGCCAACAGAGCAGCAAACTGGAATTCTTTCCTTCCAATGCCTGTTGTGGTGTCCTTTCTTCAGCAGTGGCTCACCTTATATTGAGTGTTTATGGATATCACCTTTGAATTTTCCCTTTTGAGGGAGAAAGAGAGAAAGAAACAGCTCTAGGCCCAAATCCAGTTAGGGACCTGAAACAGAGGAGGAAGGTGTTCAGGTGGTTCCTAATCTTTCTCCATTCTACCCCATTGCAGGACAGGGAGCAGAACCAGCAGTACCCACATGTTTCCAGTGCAGCAGGGAATTCAGCTGATGTACTGGCAAGCAATGATGAAGAGGAACCAAGAGATGTTGAAGGGTATGCATGAGAGAAAGTGTCTCTCTAAACTCTAATTTCTGATATATAGTAAAACTGATTTTTTTCACCAAGCCTTTGGGTTCTGCTTGATTCTGTGCAAAACACTTCAGACCAGGAATAAAGTGTTCTGTCTGGAAAAGTACTAATGAAAGAAAAAAAAAAAAAAAGACCCAACCTGGAAAATCCATCAGAAACCTCAGTTCATAAAGTCATTTAGCCAGATGGCTTCACACATGCTGAAATTCTTGCAGTACATAAAAGTTCTTGGGATGATTGTGTTGCTGGGATGGATATTGCAAAATCAGAATAAAGAATGTTTCCATAACTGACAGTTTGTGTACTGGTAGCTCTTGGTTTGCGGTGAAATTGATGGCTGCATATTCTTTCTGGTTCTGTTCTCTCTAGTGCATGGCCAGCAGGTCCTGCTAATCCTCTGGCTGAGGAGGATGAGGACTCAGAGGTGAGGATCCATGTGTTGATTTATTCATCCAGCATGAAGTGTTTAGGGCTGTGTCAGCAGAATTTGCTCTTTTGGGGGCAAATGAGGGAAAGAAACAGCTCCAGGCCAAATTGAATTAGGGAAGTGAAACAAGGGAGCAGGGAGAAAGGTGTTCAGGTGGTTCCTAGATGCCTCCATTTCTATCTCACTGCAGGACTGGGAGCCTCCACGTTTTTTCAGAACAGCAGAGAATTCAGCTGAGCTACCTGCAAGTGATAATGAAGAGGAACCAAGAGATAATCAAGGGTATGGGAGAAAGAAATTGTTTCTCTAATTTCTGATATATGGTAAACCTAATATTTTGCTGAGCTTTTGGGTTCTGCTTGATTCTGTGGCAAAACATCAGACCTGGAATACAGTGTCCTGAAGAGAAGTAATGTAAAAACCAAGCAGCAAAATCCAGTAGAAGCCATTCTTCTTTGTGTATGAAGAAATTATTAAATGTTTCCTAAATAAGGCTTGAGATGTACTGAAATGCTTGCAGTACATAAAAGCTCTGGGAATGATTGTGTTGTTGGGCTGGGATGTTGCTAAATCAAATAGGGAATGTTTCAATTTCTGACAGTTTATGTTTCAGTAATCCTTGGTGCCCAATGAAGCTAATGTTGCATGTACTTCTGGTTCTGTTCTCTTTAGCAGATGGCTAGGCAATGTATATGTTGCTCGAGTTTGGATGCCTTATTACCCAGTGGTAAGGACCTAAACCTCTAGTCCAGGTCCAGTTAGGGAACTGAAACAGGGCAGCATGGAGGAGGGTGTTCAGGTGGTTCCTAAATTGCCTCCATTTCTACTCCATTGCAACAGTGGTGGAATTTGTGGCAACCACGTTTCATCAGAGCAGAAGACTATTCAGCTGTGCTAGTGATGGGGAACAATGAAGAGGAACAAAGCGATAATGATGAGTATGTACGAGAAAATATCTCTTCACAGACTAATTTTGACTATACAGTAGAAACATTTTTTTCCAAGCTTTTGGGGTCTATTTGATTCTGTGTGAAAAAATTTGACTTGGCATATAGTTGCCTGTGTGGAAGAGAACCAACTAACTTGAGAAAAGCAAACACCAAAGTCAAGAAGAAACCTTACTTCTCTCTTCAACAATATTGAATACTTCTTAGAAAATGGCCTGAGTTGCACTGCGGTACATAAAAGTTTTTGGAATGATTGTGTTACTGGGCTGGGATGTTGCTAAAGCAGAATACGAGATGTTTCAATCTCTTACAGTTTATGTATCAATAACCCTTGATGGACAATGGAATTAATGGCTGTATGTTCTTTCTGGTTCTTTTCCCTCTAGGGCACAGCCAGCAGGTCCTGCCAGTCCTCCAGCTAGTGAGGATGAGGACTCAGAGGTGGGGATCCACATGTTCTCATAATTTCTACTTTGAGGGAGGGGAAGGGACGGAGGGGAAGCTGCACAACTCAGTTGTTTTAGGTGGGTGACACAGGCAGCTGGCTGAAAGGACAGCCCTTGCTGGGAAGCTCCAACTTGCCCATCCCTACAAGTCCCTCCTTGGTGGTGTCCATAGTGGGAGAAGCTCTTGCCAGGATAGCACTGGCAGCTCTGTGTGTTCCTTATAGTTTTATATAGCATTGAGTGACAGACTGCACATAGTCCAAGTCCAGTTTGCCTGGTGCCAACAGAGCAGCAAACTGGAATTCTTTCCTTCCAATAGCTGTTGCAGTTTCCTTTCTTCAGCAGTGGTTCAGCTTATACTGAGTGTTTATGGATATCACATTTTAATTTTCCCATTTGAGGGAGAAAGGGAAAGAAACAGCTCCAGATCAAATCCAAATAGGGAACAGGAACAGGGGAGGAGGGCGTTCAGGGGGTCCCTAAGCTGCCTCAGTTTGTCCCCTGCTGCAGCAATGAGAGCAGAATCAGCAGCACCCACTTCTTTGCTTTTCGGGGCAGCGGCTCTTTGTGCTACTGCTTTGATGCTCTTAGGCAAACTTAGAGGGTGACAGCCTAGCCTTGCTCCTCTCCTCTGCTGTAACTGCTTTCTGAGCTGGGGTTTGTGTGCAGCACCAGGGGGCTCACCAAATCTAATTGTATCTTCTTTTCTCTCCCTTCCCATGTGCATCGATGGAAGCTTGTTGAAGGTGAGTTGATGTTTTACGGTTGATAATGGAATTGTCTTAAACATAACTGTTATTTTTGGGGCTCTTTTTTTTGTTCATTTGTTTGCTTTTGTTTTGTTTTCAAGAAACTCAAGAAGCAGGGATTGAAACTGCCTTTAGCAAGAAACAAAGAACTGTGATTTAATAGACCAAGTGTGTTGGTTTGTAGTAGAATAGTCACAATGTCTGGAAGGGTTCAGCCTTACTATTTGGGAAAGTAGTTTGTTTAGGATTGTTTTTAACCCAGCTGAACAGAGTCCATTTAAAATAGGAACCATTGCTGACTATTTATATAACTTGTTTCAAAGGTAGCTCCGGGGAGAGAGAGAAGAATAGATCTAACTTCTGAAAATTAAATTACAGTGCATGGACAGGAAAGGAGAAATGTTACATCAAACAGCCAGGAACAGGTGGATGGCCCTGGTAATGGAACAGGAGCTAATGATGCCCCTGTGGCTGACTCAGCCCCTGAAGAACAGGGAGCAGAGGAGGAGGACACTCAAAATCCAGAGTATGTATGCCTCATGCCCCACCACACACAGAATTCTGTGCCTTTCTTTCTTTTCTGTGTAGGACTTGGTAATAGTGCTATGCCTGATTTATCTTTGACGCCTTCCCTACTCTACTCATTTCCCTCCTTCTCCCATGTTGCAGGATGATCACATGATACCATTTGAATTTTGGGAGAAAAAAGCAGCCCAAAGCAGATGTGCATCTTTGCACAGAGCCTTAGAGATGAGTGTGGGAGTATGGCAAGGAATGGGGATTGGTCACAGGCCATAGCGCAGTATTGCATTTGCTTTTTCTGACAAGCTGTAGTCGTGATGTTAGATATGGAAATGCTTCCATTGTAATTACTGGGGCTTGGCATCACGGGGCCAGCAGGCAGCAGCTGGGCAAATTCCAACAAAAATTCCCTGCTGGAATGGTGCCAGCTGGTTGCCTTTCTCCTGGAGCTGGAGCCCTTCTTCCCAAGGTAGACTTGCACACAGGCAGTTGTGGAGGTCATGCTTTTATGGCCAGTGCTGGATGTCACAGGCCCAGATTTGCTTGCTTCTGTGATGGAAATCTTGCCGTTCAAGTTGGGTGCCTGCACAGTAAAATTCCCATTCTGCAGAGGAACAGGAAAGTCCTGCTGTAGGGGCACTCCATCAGGATAAGAAAGATACAGTTCATTAGACTGATTCAATTTAACCAAGTGTCCTTGACACTAGGGAAGACAAAGAACATTGGAATTATGGTATAAGGTTTTCGAAGTGGTGTTTTTGGGGTTGGGGGAAAGACACAGGTTTTAATAAAGCTGGTGTGCTTTGAGCCTTTTGGAAAGGCAATGTAGGAGACAACTTGAGTGTGAAACTTTTAGGTGTCAGGTCTTAAATATGCCACCTAAAGGGCTTCTACGATTCTAAACCTTAATTGGGCATTTTGCCAATGAATTTGTAGATGCTTAAGTTTTGGTTGTTAAGTCTGTAGGTGAACAAATCCCAGCCCCTGGGTAATATAAAACAGGAATACTTTGTTCCTCCAGTCTCAAGCTTTTCGGTTACTGAATGTAACTGCTCTGTTTAGTTAAGGCTGAAATAGCTAAGTGCTGCAGCATTTAAAATTGACCAAAGCCTCCTTCCCAGGGAGGGCTGGATCTTGCCAGAGCTGTATTACTCTATAGTTTAAAACTGGGTCCTGGAATGAATATTGTGGGGTGAATAATTCCCAGAGGACAGCTGATGCTGTAGTTACAAAGCTCTTACTGATGACCTGCTGGAAGTCAAGGTTGCCATACACAAACTGGCCAGTGCTAGAGGCTGCTGCTACTTCAAAGCCCAGAGCAAGGTGACTGACTGCACCTTTCTCCTAGTGAAAACCAGGACACCCTTTCCCTCAGGGCAGGGAGACCCCAAATCCTCACTAAGTGCAGCAAACAGAGACTTAAAGACAGCAGGGTTCTTCAAAGGAAATGTGTCATGGCTAGTCAGTGCAGTTGTATGAATATGTGAGATTTTATGTATCAATAGCCACCGAAGTGTGGTTATACTAACAGCTGCATGTTCTTTCTAGTTCTCTTTCCTCCAGTGCACAGCAAGGAGTTGTTATTAGGTGTCCAATTTGCATGGAGTCTTACTCAGAGGTAAGGATCCACCCGTTGTTGTCCTGTCTGCTTTGTGGGAGGAGAAAGCCAGAAGGGGGGAGCTGCACAAGTCAGTTGGATGATGTGGGATGCTGTGGGCAGCTGGCTGGAAGCACAGCCCTTGCTGTGAAGCTCCACAAGTCACTTCTTGGTGAATGCAGAGGCAGAAGCCCTTGCCAAGATGGCACTGGCAGATCTGTGGGTCCCTCGTAATTCTAATTCTAGATGCTCAAAATAGAGCCTGATGCCAGTTGAGCAGCAAAATCAAATTCTCTCCTCCCAATAAATGTTGTGGTTTTCTTTCTTCCAGTTTATTCAACGCGGACGACAGCTCGTGGCAACCCTATGTGGCCATGTCTTCTGCAGTAGATGCCTCCCTATTGCTCTTGAGGCTTCTTACATGTGCCCAAACTGCAGAATGGCACTCACACCAGAACTATACCATACCATTTATTTATGAGTGCTAGATGGATCTTGGCCAATAGGCAGCGTAGAAATTTGTTTATGTCTATAGTTCTTCCTCTATATAGTTTCATTTTTGCTGAATTCAATTTAAGTAAAGTTTTGATTGATTTAAATATAGTCTGTCTGCTCTTCTGTCTGCACTGTGCTGGTAGAGATGTTGTTTAACAGGTAGAAATAAGGCTCTTTGTTGGAGCAGTAAGGAGCTCGTTCATCTCCCCGTAGTCATTGACTTGGGGGCAATGTGCTAAAGCCATAATCTTTGCAGTTCTTATGGTCAGTGTGTGTTGTAGAGGGAAAAAGAAACAGGCCTTCCTTTTGGGGCAAGGCCTTGTATTTCTCAAGCCAGATTCTGGTAAATGTTTTGGTGAAAATGTCATGATTTTGGTGCTCTGAATATTGGAAGAACAGCAGGTTGTCCACAGTTTGCGAAGAAAACAGTTTCCTTTGAGAAACTTGTAGGTATCCAGACAGCTTGTTTATGGTCCAAGCTGCTCCATTATGTTGTGGTTAAAGCATTGCATTTATGACTACCAGCTGATGACAGGAGCGCTGCCAGCTTCCCTGAAGCTCTTCACCCTTCTAAAAAGCCTGTAAGCTTAAGGGCAATCACAATAATAGAGATGTGTAGACTGCTGTGTTCAACACTTAGCCTGCAAAACAGAAGACAGAAGTAAGTAGTCAGGTAAAGAAACAAAACAACTGCCATGAGCATCACCATCATTTATCATCATCACCATCACCATTTACATTTCCCACTGCAAAAGCAAATTGTGTCCAGAGAGGATGGAGAGCTAGTATCAGCTCTTAGACTCAGGGTGCTGTCATGGGCTGGCAGCAAGTGGCCCCATCCATCACAGGGAGTTACATGGGATGTGGCCAGTGGCTGCCAATGGCATGTACCTGTCCATGTATTTGGGAGAATACTTGCGCTGAAGGCACGAGCCTTTAACCACCTGCAGGGCTAAGCGAGACCTGCACTTCTCAAGCTCTGGTTTCAGTGCTGGTGAACACTTCCATCTGCCAGCTGGCCATGGCACTTCACAGCTCAAGGGCTGCTGAAATATCCCTGCCTGCATGGGAGCCCTGCAGAAGGGCTTGTCATGCATTTCCCCTTGAAGAATTCTGTTTCATCAGTGGAGATTTCACTTCCTGGGGATGGAAGGCCCAAGGAAAAACAAACCATCCTGGACTTTGCCACCTACCCACCACCACTGCATGTGGTGAGCCCAGGGTTCATTTAAAGGCATTTGCAATCAGAATGCCAAATTTCTTGCTGCTTGAGGAGAAAGAAAGAAAGAAAGAAAGAAAGAAAGAAAGAAAGAAAGAAAGAAAGAAAGAAAGAAAGAAAGAAAGAAAGAAAGAAAGAAAGAAAGAAAGAAAGAAAGAAAGAAAGAAAGAAAGAAAGAAAGAAAGAAAGAAAGAAAGAAAGAAAGAAAGAAAGAAAGAAAGAAAGAAAGAAAGAAAGAAAGAAAAAGATGGTGATTTTGTTACACTGATATTTCTAGTCTCTCTGGATTAAAAGATTAAAGTTTGCTGCAAGTTGTCCAGTACAAAAATCACTGCTTCCTTTTGTAAAGCAACTTTTTATCAGGTATTTTTAGGACAGGAATTCTGTAGTTCTCTATTGCAGTTTATGGATTTCATAGGTTGTATATTTGGGAAGCTGTGCTTTTACTTCTTCCAGCAGATCCAAACCACTGCTTTGATTTGCTTGCTTGTTTTACAGTTGCTCCAGAAGTTTTCAGTATTTCTCCAGCAATTTGCTATGTTGTGCTGGAAGCTGCAAATCAGCTTAGTGTCTTCTGCAGTAGATGCCTCCCTATTGCCCTTGAGGCTGCTCACATATGCCCATTCTGCTGGGTGGAACTCAATGCAGCAGTATATTTTCCCATTTATTTATGAGTGCTTCTCAGGACAGACTGAGATGGATCTTGGCCAATAGGCAGCGTAGAGACTTGTTTCTTTACGTATATAGTTCTTCCTCTATATAGTTTCATTTTTGCTGAATTCAATTATAAATAAAGTTCGGATTGATTTAAATATAGTCTGTCTGCTCTTCTGTGCTGGACTGTACTTATTGTAGTTCTTGTGGCCAGTGTGTGTTGTACAGGGAAAAAGAAACACAGCCTGCTTGGGGTGAGAGGGATTCAATTTCTCAGGCCAGACTCCGGTGGACGCTTTGGTGAAAATGTCATGACTTTATTCCTCAGAAGATGGAAAGAGTAGCAGGTTGTGCACGCAGCCAAAGAAAGCAATGTTCTTTGACAATATCTGGTACATTAACAAACTGCTGCATTTAGTGCTGTAAGGTTTCATTAGAATTAGAATCTGGAGGCTTTTGAAGGAAGGTGTTTTTAAATGTCTGAAGTTGGTTACCATCTTTGAGCTGTTGGCAGTAGAACTGTGTTGTAGCTTCCTTCAATCACAGCAGTATAATCCTAAGTTACCCTGAAGAGAAATGCAACTGTCCAGAGATTCAAAAATTGGACATAAGAGAGGAAAGAAAGTTACTTCTGTGATACAAAAGTAATAAAGAAGCACAGGCAGATCTCAGGTAAACAGTGGGAAAGTAGATTCATTGTGACATGAAACAGAAAACTCAGATGACCAAACTGAACTGAGGTCCTCTGTGTATTAAAAGCTGGTCATCTGTGTGGACATGAATCCTTAATTTTGGTTTTTCATTTTTGTCTTTATTGTATTATTTATCTGCTTCCTCAGTCATATTTCAAGATGTCCTAATATTGCCATATTTAGGTAGAGGTAGTAAAATAAACAAGGTTCAATGTACCCAGTAATTTTTATGTGGCTTGGTCTTAATAAAAAAATGAAAACATTAGTATTAGCCTGATAAAGTGGTTTTTTGAATTTCGTTTTTAATGAAACCTACTTGAGTTGTCAAAATTAAACTCAAAGATAATTCTTCAACAGACAGAAATAAAATTATTTAATTACAAGATGGCCATAAATTTTAGACTGATGTTTTTTGGTTGTCATTTTTGCTAGACTTTAAGCTACTTGGTGGATGCAATGACAGTAAGCAGAAATGTCTTACTAAATTATCTAAGTGTCTTTCTAAAAGCTATATGCCTAGGTGACATGTAATGCCACGTATTCTCATGAAAAGGAGCATTTAAGGAAACGATTTATGGTCAAGTAAATTTAAGTAATGAAATGGCACTCAGCTGATTTTAAATTAGGTTTAAACAGATGTTAGTATGGCTCAACACTATCAGCTGAGGCAATTTTCTTTTAAAATTTTGGTATAGGGTTAGGAATTAAAGCATTCTGTGTGTATATATATATAATTTTTAGAAAGTATTGATCTAGAAAAACACTGATTAGCAAAGAGAAACGGAATAGTTAAAGCATTGGTTTCAGTTGTGGTGCGTAGTTGTCAGCAGAAGGAAAAGCACATTTTTCAGCTCATTTCATCATTGATCTGTAGGCATAGGAGAAGTGGGGTTTTTTGAGCTTTGAAGGCCAGACCCCAAAGACAGCAAATTTGCATTGTTCATTTCTCATAATCAGTGCTTTTGGATTAATACAAAGTGCTTAAATATTCATCTATTAAATGTATATTTGGAATTGCTTCAGTGTCTTTGCATTTTTACATAAAGTATTAAATCTGCTTTTGGATTTATCAAAAAATGGAAAAGTCATCCCTACCCATTCTTCCACACCCAGCATGTTGTCAATTACCCAAAAGGATGAATTGTAATAACAGAGAAACTTTTGTAGGAAATGAGCCTTCTCATGTAGAGCCGGAGCTGAACATATCCTTGTGCTCTCCAGAGCCCTGGATCAATTGCCACCATTCTCCCCACACCCCAGAGCACCCAACGGGACCAGGGGCAGAGGAGCAGCCCTGTACCTGGCAGGGCTGAGATGGGTTCCCTGCTGCTCTCAGGAGCCGCAGGCCTTCCTTCTGAACACAGGTCCCGTGGCAGAGTGGCTAGAAGGAAAAGTGAATACTAATTCTGCTTCTTCTGCTCTGTCACCTTCCGTAGCGGAGCAGGGCCTCAGGAGGAAGGTGTTATGAACAAAACAAAACAAAACAAAACAATTAAAACTTTTGGGGAATGTTGTTAACAATGTATGTATAAAAAGGGATGTTGTTGATACAAGTAACAAGTTATAATTGGATACGTAGTTAACAGGGTGTGGTGCAGGGTTGGATGTTGTGGGTACAAAGTAAGGTGATTAGTTATATCAAAACTCAATACTGTGGTGTATACCTAAAAGGGGACTGGAACCAGGGAGGAAATGCCAATCTTTGTGGAGGGGGGGCAGAGAAGCTTCTAGAAGTATAGCATCGTAGAACACAGCCACAGCTTGGATTAAGACTGGAGGAGAGACCAAGCAATAAGAAGTAAGAATCTCAAAATGATTGGCCAAGACGGCGCCAACTTATGGGCTAATCAGCAACAGAAAAAGAAACCTATCACAGCACGGATCCTGAGCACCCCAATAAGGGAAGAAGAGAGAGACTTTAAAAGGCCTGGGGCGTGTGACACCCGGGTCTTTCCTTAGAGCTGGTGTCCTTGGAAATGCCCCTAGGTATACAATTACTACGTTGTTGAAACAGTCTCCGGACTAGCCGGAGGCTTTGGCTTCCAGTTGTTCTGTCTGTAATAACCAGGCTTACTTGTTTTTAATTAACTGTCCTGCTTTTTTTTTGTTACTTTGAAGTTTTCGTTGTAAGCCTGTCCATAAAACCAGGAGCAAAGCAAAACTCCTCAGCCCTGTCGGGAATCTCTGGTAGAGGAGCACTGGACCCCTGAAAATGTCAAGACTTCAGAGACTTGAAATAATGAACTGAATTGTTAAACTTTCAACAGTCTGGGAAAAAAAACCAACAAACTTTGATTTTGTTTTAATGGCTGTTTACTAGGGTTAACGTTCAAACACTCGGATAAGAGTTAAAACAGCAACAGACTAATAAACCAGTAGAAGGAGGGTTAAGGAAGGGTTGAAATTTCTTTCTGACTTGGGGAGGTGTGGTGTGGTGGGGTTTCTTTAGCCACAGAAAGGCTCCAGTGATGCTGGGGTTGCTCAGGCTGAGGGCGTGGGAGGTGCAGCTCTGCCCCACGTGTGGAGCTGTGCCCAGCTGTGCCCAGCTGTGCCCAGCCCAGCAGGATGTGCCTGTGGAGCAGGGCCGGAGGAGCCGTGGGGATGTGTGGGGGCCTGGAGCACCTGTCCCCTGGCCCGGCTGGGAGAGCCGGGGCTGTCCAGCGTGGGGAGGAGCAGGGAGCGGGGAGGCCTCACTGCGGCCTTGCGGTGCCCAAAGGGGGCAGAGAGCCATGGGGAAGGGGGAGGGTTTTAGACGAGAAGGGGAGATTGGGATCGGGTGTTCGGGAGAGCTGAGGGGGCAGTGAGACATTGGAAGGGACTGCCCAGAGAAGCTGTGGATGCCCTGTCCATGGGCCGCTCCAGGCCGGGCTGGGCCGGGCCCTGAGCGGCCTGACCTGGGGGGCGGCAGCAGCAGCAGGGGATGGCTGAGGTGCTGTCGCTGTCGAGGTAGGATGGGAATGAAGAGACTCTGACCAGAAGGCTGCTGAGAGTAAAACTCCAGTTTCTTCAAAATACACTGCTCTTTTATACAGAGCTTTGTGAGGACCAACTCCATTGGTCCTGAAGTGAAAACAAGCTACACCATTGCTGCAAAGCGCTTGACGCACAGTGCTAGAACTTAACTATAAACAATGTGAAAAACAAGAGACATAAAGAATTATTTACATTCTTCTCCAGCTCTTTCCCAGGCTTCTGCCTGGCTAGAATCTCTCGTTTCTCTCTTTGACTGAATCTGAGACCCACAAGGTGCCTCCATGGCGTTCTGGAACTCCATGGGTGAGCACAGCAGCCATCAGTTACCTGGGCATGGAATGTTGCCACCGGTTGCCAGGGGCACTCCTGGTTCCAAGGTTCTGTTGGCACGGAGTCTGTTGAGCCAGTTGAGGGATTCTCTGCTGCGCAGCAGACGCAGAGCATCCTTCTTCTCCATCCCGCGAGGGAATAAAGAGCGATTTGGTGACTTTTGCAGGCCAAACTCTGGACTGACCGTACAGGTGAGTGCAGACGATTCTTGGAAAGGCTTCTGATGCTGAGGGGCTGGGCTGGGCTGCAGGATGGGCTGCAGGTGGGCTCAAGTGCCAGAGTCATGGACTTTGCCTCTAGCTTTGGACAGGAACTGGAGACTTGGGAACGGGAGTCTTAGGGCATGGGAGTGTTCAAGAAAACTGGCAATCCAAATGGATAATCTCGCCTCTGCTTTTCTAATAGGTTTGGTGAGCAATTTCCTGTCACGCTGAAAAATCTGCAGTGGGCTGCCTAAAGGAACCGAAGGGATTGATCACATCCCTGACATTCCTTTTTTGGAGTCTGTCCCACTTATTTGGTGGTTGCTTTTGATCACAAAACACCATGAGCTCAGTAAGTACTTTGCAAATCTGATTCTTGAAACATTTTCCAGGGTAGGTCTAGAAAGCATTTCAAGAGATTGTAGCAAATGCAGAGGAACAGAAACCTTTAAAAACTTCATGTAACTTGGTGTTCTGGAATTGGGAAGGTTTTGTATTTCTGGGTGTTAGCAGTAATGCAGAAATGCTTACAGTGTGAGCAGCAACCTGCTGGAATTGGGAACTGGTCTCCTCATTTTCAAGCCATTGGGACAGGCTCTTTCTCGGGGAGGTGGCTTATTGGAGATCAGGGGTGCTGTCTTTTCCCTGGTGTAATGTGCTCGGGTGGGAATGGCCCATAGCAGCATTTGGTGTGTATTCCAGCCTTTGCAGGAGTGTCTTCTGTATCCTTGTGTGCTGTCATTGGTGTTGCAAAACCCAAGGGCCATGTTAATATTCGTGGCAGAGAAAATGCTAAGGCTTTGTTCCCTGTCAGCGTCAGCGAAAGCGCCCTGGAGGAGCAGTTGATTCCAGGCCAGCTCGGAAACGGAGCCGGCTGCTGCCCTCCAGCGCAGGTGGAACTTCTCAGACAGAGCCAACAGACCTTGAGGAAAGGGGCACACCTGCTTTTGAGCCTGGTAAGAACAGAAGCGTCTTCTGGAGGGTTGAAGACCATCTGGCCATGTGCTTTTGCCAGTTTCTAGGCCCTTTACTGGGGAGGAAGGGAAGGGAAACCTTGGGATTAAGGAGGCATCCCTAAACAGCAAGCCTTCTGACAACAGTTTTGGTTTGTTACTGAGATCATCATTGCTGCTGCTTGGTATTGCTGCTCTTATTGGCTGCAAGTGGGAGATGAGCTGTGTAGGAAAGGTCCTCCCGTGCTGCTCAAACACCTGAACGTGTGTTCTGATGAGCTGGCAGTCACTGCAGCTGCCACAGTGGAGGGTGGCAGGCTGAGTTTGAGTTGTCCCAAGCTGTATGAAGATAAGGAAACTGTCATTAGCTGTGGCCCATCCTTCAGGGGAATATGTACAGCATGATACTTTAAAATTAGGATCCCCTCTATGATTACAGTGTTGATGGGACTTTTTTTCCACTCTGTGTTAAGCATTCCCCTCTATGAAATGAATCATCTGTTGATGTGAACCTCCTGTAATCTGTTGTCATCCAATAGAACTTGTGAGGAGCTCAGCTGCTCTTCTGCTTGTTTTGCCCCTTCAGAGGGCACGGCCAGCTGTGCTCCCTGTGCACTGTTGAGGGCAAAGCTTGAGTGAAATTTTGGACATATTCCTGAAAAAAAAAGACCTAGAGCACAGTTAATCCAACCTCAGCATGTTCCACACTGGCAGCCCATTTCATTCCTTTGCATTCTCTGATCTGACTCTAATGTTCTCATTTTCATTTGGTGAAGACGTCATAGATCTCACAGGTGAAGACGAAAATGCCATAAATGTCGCAGGGGAAGAAGTCATACAGCTCACATATGAAGATGCCATAGATGTCGCACGTGAAGAAGTCATACAGCTCACATATGAAGACGCCATAGATGTGGACGGTGAAGAAGTCATACAGCTCAGATATGAAGGTGTCATACATCTCCCAGGTGAATCTTCAGAGCCCGAAGTCATCACTATCAGTGACGATGAGTCTTCTATGGTAAGTAGTGAATGGCACACTCCTCTCCATCTTGCATTCAGATTAGTTTCTCTTGAGCTCCTGGGCCTGTCTTCTGGCATCTTACTATCTCTTTGAGTATCACTTGCAGGGAGTGTAAGAATAATCTAAAAGAGCTTGTTGCTTCAGTAATTTAAAGAAAAAGCAAGGGAGAGGACAGGAAGTATTTGACTTCCCAAATAAGAAGTGTTTTTGCTGCAACATCAGTTTAAGGTGCTCTTGTCACTGAGGTGCCAAGTGCAACTGCAGCTGACTGGGGTAGAAACTAGGTGTATTTTTATTACTCCAAGAAGACTTTAAAAATGTCACTTTTTTTTTTTCTTTTCATTTCCCCTGCTGTTTGAAAGAATAACGCTTGATCCAGACTGTGTAGTTTATTCCATCAATTTTGGGGTGTTGCTGCTGCCGTGCAAAGCAGAATATGCAGCAGGCATAACATAAAGGGTACCTCCTGACAGCATTATTCCTGAGCCTTTGCAAAGGAAAGGCCTCAAACTTTTCAACAGAGCCTGCGTCACCCAGCTCCAGTTCCCAGAGATGGTTTGGGTTTGGGGTTCTTTCATTAGCAACTGTTAATCTAACACAAAATATCTTTGGCTAACACAGCGCATTTGCCAGTTTGGGGGTAAGAGAGGGAAAGAAACAGCTCCAGGCCTAAATGCAATTAGGAAACTGAAATGGGGAAGCAGGAAGTACAGTGTTCAGGTGTTTCTAAGTGCATCTATGTCTACCCCATTGCAGGACAGGGAGCAGAGCCAGCAGCAGCTGAATCTTTCCAGAACATCAGATGAGCCACTGGCAAGGGAAGATGAAGAAGAACCAAGAGACATTGATGATGAGTATGTTACAGATTAATTGACTCTCTAAAGTCTAATTTCTGATACATAGCAGGAGATTTTGCCAAGCTTTTGGGTTCTGCTTAAATCTGTGCCAAAACTTCAGAATTGGAATAGAGTGGCCTGATGGAAAGAGAAACAATTTTTAAAAAAACCAAGAAAACAAACCAAAAAAATCCAGTAGAGACCATTCTTCTCTGTGCATGAAGCCATTACATAATGTTTCTTCAGTATGGCTTGAAATGCTTGCAATATGTAAAAGCTCTGGGAATGATTGTATTGTTGGGCTGAGATATTGCTAAATCAAAATAGGGGATGTTTTAAGTACCAACATTTTCTTTAGTGGCAACCCTTGGTGCCCAGGAAATAAATGGCTCCATGTTTAAATGGCTGCATGTTCTTCTAGTTCTGCTCTCTCTAGGGATTGGCTACCATTTGATTTCGATCTTCCATATTGGTCAGATGAGGACTCAGAGGTGAGGATCCACATGTTCTTGTCCTTTATGGTTTGTGGGAGGGAAAGGGACAAAAGAGGAGCTGCACAACTCAGTTGTTTTAGGTGGGTGCCACATGCAGCTGGCCGGAGGCACAGCCCTTGCTGGGAAGCTCCAGCTTGCCCATCCCTTCAAGTCCTTTCTTGATGGTGTCCGTAGTGGGAGAAACCCTTGCCAGGATGGCACTGGCAGATCTGTGTGTTCCTTATAGTTCTATAACATTGAGTGACTGCACATAGTCCAAGTCCAGTTTGCCTGGTGCCAACAGAGCAGCAAACTGGAATTCTTTCCTTCCAATGCCTGTTGTGGTTTCCTTTCTTCAGCAGTGGCTCACCTTATATTGAGTGTTTATGGATATCACCTTTGAATTTTCCCTTTTGAGGGAGAAAGAGAGAAAGAAACAGCTCTAGGCCCAAATCCAGTTAGGGACCTGAAACAGAGGAGGAAGGTGTTCAGGTGGTTCCTAATCTGTCTCCATTCTACCCCATTGCAGGACAGGGAGCAGAACCAGCAGTACCCACATGTTTCCAGTGCAGCAGGGAATTCAGCTGATGTACTGGCAAGCAATGATGAAGAGGAACCAAGAGATGTTGAAGGGTATGCATGAGAGAAAGTGTCTCTCTAAACTCTAATTTCTGATATATGGTAAAACTGATTTTTTTCACCAAGCCTTTGGGTTCTGCTTGATTCTGTGCCAAAACTTCAGAATTGGAATAGAGTGGCCTGATGGAAAGAGAAACAATTTTTAAAAAAACCAAGAAAACAAACCAAAAAAATCCAGTAGAGACCATTCTTCTCTGTGCATGAAGCCATTACATAATGTTTCTTCAGTATGGCTTGAAATGCTTGCAATATGTAAAAGCTCTGGGAATGATTGTATTGTTGGGCTGAGATATTGCTAAATCAAAATAGGGGATGTTTTAAGTACCAACATTTTCTTTAGTGGCAACCCTTGGTGCCCAGGAAATAAATGGCTCCATGTTTAAATGGCTGCATGTTCTTCTAGTTCTGCTCTCTCTAGGGATTGGCTACCATTTGATTTCGATCTTCCATATTGGTCAGATGAGGACTCAGAGGTGAGGATCCACATGTTCTTGTCCTTTATGGTTTGTGGGAGGGAAAGGGACAAAAGAGGAGCTGCACAACTCAGTTGTTTTAGGTGGGTGCCACATGCAGCTAGCCGGAGGCACAGCCCTTGCTGGGAAGCTCCAGCTTGCCCATCCCTCCAAGTCCTTTCTTGATGGTGTCCGTAGTGGGAGAAACCCTTGCCAGGATGGCACTGGCAGCTCTGTGTGTTCCTTATAGTTCTATAACATTGAGTGACTGCACATAGTCCAAGTCCAGTTTGCCTGGTGCCAACAGAGCAGCAAACTGGAATTCTTTCCTTCCAATGCCTGTTGTGGTTTCCTTTCTTCAGCAGTGGCTCACCTTATATTGAGTGTTTATGGATATCACCTTTGAATTTTCCCTTTTGAGGGAGAAAGAGAGAAAGAAACAGCTCTAGGCCCAAATCCAGTTAGGGACCTGAAACAGAGGAGGAAGGTGTTCAGGTGGTTCCTAATCTGTCTCCATTCTACCCCATTGCAGGACAGGGAGCAGAACCAGCAGTACCCACATGTTTCCAGTGCAGCAGGGAATTCAGCTGATGTACTGGCAAGCAATGATGAAGAGGAACCAAGAGATGTTGAAGGGTATGCATGAGAGAAAGTGTCTCTCTAAACTCTAATTTCTGATATATGGTAAAACTGATTTTTTTCACCAAGCCTTTGGGTTCTGCTTGATTCTGTGCAAAACACTTCAGACCAGGAATAAAGTGTTCTGTCTGGAAAAGTACTAATGAAAGAAAAAAAAAAAAAAGACCCAACCTGGAAAATCCATCAGAAACCTCAGTTCATAAAGTGATTTAGCCAGATGGCTTCACACATGCTGAAATTCTTGCAGTACATAAAAGTTCTTGGGATGATTGTGTTGCTGGGATGGATATTGCAAAATCAGAATAAAGAATGTTTCCATAACTGACAGTTTGTGTACTGGTAGCTCTTGGTTTGCGGTGAAATTGATGGCTGCATATTCTTTCTGGTTCTGTTCTCTCTAGTGCATGGCCAGCAGGTCCTGCTAATCCTCTGGCTGAGGAGGATGAGGACTCAGAGGTGAGGATCCATGTGTTGATTTATTCATCCAGCATGAAGTGTTTAGGGCTGTGTCAGCAGAATTTGCTCTTTTGGGGGCAAATGAGGGAAAGAAACAGCTCCAGGCCAAATTGAATTAGGGAAGTGAAACAAGGGAGCAGGGAGAAAGGTGTTCAGGTGGTTCCTAGATGCCTCCATTTCTATCTCACTGCAGGACTGGGAGCCTCCACGTTTTTTCAGAACAGCAGAGAATTCAGCTGAGCTACCTGCAAGTGATAATGAAGAGGAACCAAGAGATAATCAAGGGTATGGGAGAAAGAAATTGTTTCTCTAATTTCTGATATATGGTAAACCTAATATTTTGCTGAGCTTTTGGGTTCTGCTTGATTCTGTGGCAAAACATCAGACCTGGAATACAGTGTCCTGAAGAGAAGTAATGTAAAAACCAAGCAGCAAAATCCAGTAGAAGCCATTCTTCTTTGTGTATGAAGAAATTATTAAATGTTTCCTAAATAAGGCTTGAGATGTACTGAAATGCTTGCAGTACATAAAAGCTCTGGGAATGATTGTGTTGTTGGGCTGGGATGTTGCTAAATCAAATAGGGAATGTTTCAATTTCTGACAGTTTATGTTTCAGTAATCCTTGGTGCCCAATGAAGCTAATGTTGCATGTACTTCTGGTTCTGTTCTCTTTAGCAGATGGCTAGGCAATGTATATGTTGCTCGAGTTTGGATGCCTTATTACCCAGTGGTAAGGACCTAAACCTCTAGTCCAGGTCCAGTTAGGGAACTGAAACAGGGCAGCATGGAGGAGGGTGTTCAGGTGGTTCCTAAATTGCCTCCATTTCTACTCCATTGCAACAGTGGTGGAATTTGTGGCAACCACGTTTCATCAGAGCAGAAGACTATTCAGCTGTGCTAGTGATGGGGAACAATGAAGAGGAACAAAGCGATAATGATGAGTATGTACGAGAAAATATCTCTTCACAGACTAATTTTGACTATACAGTAGAAACATTTTTTTCCAAGCTTTTGGGGTCTATTTGATTCTGTGTGAAAAAATTTGACTTGGCATATAGTTGCCTGTGTGGAAGAGAACCAACTAACTTGAGAAAAGCAAACACCAAAGTCAAGAAGAAACCTTACTTCTCTCTTCAACAATATTGAATACTTCTTAGAAAATGGCCTGAGTTGCACTGCGGTACATAAAAGTTTTTGGAATGATTGTGTTACTGGGCTGGGATGTTGCTAAAGCAGAATACGAGATGTTTCAATCTCTTACAGTTTATGTATCAATAACCCTTGATGGACAATGGCATTAATGGCTGTATGTTCTTTCCGGTTCTTTTCCCTCTAGGGCACAGCCAGCAGGTCCTGCCAGTCCTCCAGCTAGTGAGGATGAGGACTCAGAGGTGGGGATCCACATGTTCTCATAATTTCTACTTTGAGGGAGGGGAGGGGACGGAGGGGAAGCTGCACAACTCAGTTGTTTTAGGTGGGTGACACAGGCAGCTGGCTGAAAGGACAGCCCTTGCTGGGAAGCTCCAACTTGCCCATCCCTACAAGTCCCTCCTTGGTGGTGTCCATAGTGGGAGAAGCTCTTGCCAGGATAGCACTGGCAGCTCTGTGTGTTCCTTATAGTTTTATAGCATTGAGTGACAGACTGCACATAGTCCAAGTCCAGTTTGCCTGGTGCCAATAGAGCAGCAAACTGGAATTCTTTCCTTCCAAGGGCTGTTGCAGTTTCCTTTCTTCAGCAGTGGTTCAGCTTATACTGAGTGTTTATGGATATCACATTTTAATTTTCCCATTTGAGGGAGAAAGGGAAAGAAACAGCTCCAGATCAAATCCAAATAGGGAACAGGAACAGGGGAGGAGGGCGTTCAGGGGGTTCCTAAGCTGCCTCAGTTTGTCCCCTGCTGCAGCAATGAGAGCAGAATCAGCAGCACCCACTTCTTTGCTTTTCGGGGCAGCGGCTCTTTGTGCTACTGCTTTGATGCTCTTAGGCAAACTTAGAGGGTGACAGCCTAGCCTTGCTCCCCTCCTCTGCTGTAACTGCTTTCTGAGCTGGGGTTTGTGTGCAGCACCAGGGGGGCTCACCAAATCTAATTGTATCTTCTTTTCTCTCCCTTCCCATGTGCATCGATGGAAGCTTCTTGAAGGTGAGTTGATGTTTTACGGTTGATAATGGAATTGTCTTAAACATAACTGTTATTTTTGGGGCTCTTTTTTTTTGTTCATTTGTTTGCTTTTGTTTTGTTTTCAAGAAACTCAAGAAGCAGGGATTGAAACTGCCTTTAGCAAGAAACAAAGAACTGTGATTTAATAGACCAAGTGTGTTGGTTTGTAGTAGAATAGTCACAATGTCTGGAAGGGTTCAGCCTTACTATTTGGGAAAGTAGTTTGTTTAGGATTGTTTTTAACCCAGCTGAACAGAGTCCATTTAAAATAGGAACCATTGCTGACTATTTATATAACTTGTTTCAAAGGTAGCTCCGGGGAGAGAGAGAAGAATAGATCTAACTTCTGAAAATTAAATTACAGTGCATGGACAGGAAAGGAGAAATGTTACATCAAACAGCCAGGAACAGGTGGATGGCCCTGGTAATGGAACAGGAGCTAATGATGCCCCTGTGGCTGACTCAGCCCCTGAAGAACAGGGAGCAGAGGAGGAGGACACTCAAAATCCAGAGTATGTATGCCTCATGCCCCACCACACACAGAATTCTGTGCCTTTCTTTCTTTTCTGTGTAGGACTTGGTAATAGTGCTATGCCTGATTTATCTTTGACGCCTTCCCTACTCTACTCATTTCCCTCCTTCTCCCATGTTGCAGGATGATCACATGATACCATTTGAATTTTGGGAGAAAAAAGCAGCCCAAAGCAGATGTGCATCTTTGCACAGAGCCTTAGAGACGAGTGTGGGAGTATGGCAAGGAATGGGGATTGGTCACAGGCCATAGCTCAGTATTGCATTTGCTTTTTCTGACAAGCTGTAGTCGTGATGTTAGATATGGAAATGCTTCCATTGTAATTACTGGGGCTTGGCATCACGGGGCCAGCAGGCAGCAGCTGGGCAAATTCCAACAAAAATTCCCTGCTGGAATGGTGCCAGCTGGTTGCCTTTCTCCTGGAGCTGGAGCCCTTCTTCCCAAGGTAGACTTGCACACAGGCAGTTGTGGAGGTCATGCTTTTATGGCCAGTGCTGGATGTCACAGGCCCTGATTTGCTTGCTTCTGTGATGGAAATCTTGCCGTTCAAGTTGGGTGCCTGCACAGTAAAATTCCCATTCTGCAGAGGAACAGGAAAGTCCTGCTGTAGGGGCACTCCATCAGGATAAGAAAGATACAGTTCATTAGACTGATTCAATTTAACCAAGTGTCCTTGTCACTAGGGAAGACAAAGAACATTGGAATTATGGTATAAGGTTTTCGAAGTGGTGTTTTTGGGGTTGGGGGAAAGACACAGGTTTTAATAAAGCTGGTGTGCTTTGAGCCTTTTGGAAAGGCAATGTAGGAGACAACTTGAGTGTGAAACTTTTAGGTGTCAGGTCTTAAATATGCCACCTAAAGGGCTTCTACGATTCTAAACCTTAATTGGGCATTTTGCCAATGAATTTGTAGATGCTTAAGTTTTGGTTGTTAAGTCTGTAGGTGAACAAATCCCAGCCCCTGGGTAATATAAAACAGGAATACTTTGTTCCTCCAGTCTCAAGCTTTTCGGTTACTGAATGTAACTGCTCTGTTTAGTTAAGGCTGAAATAGCTAAGTGCTGCAGCATTTAAAATTGACCAAAGCCTCCTTCCCAGGGAGGGCTGGATCTTGCCAGAGCTGTATTACTCTATAGTTTAAAACTGGGTCCTGGAATGAATATTGTGGGGTGAATAATTCCCAGAGGACAGCTGATGCTGTAGTTACAAAGCTCTTACTGATGACCTGCTGGAAGTCAAGGTTGCCATACACAAACTGGCCAGTGCTAGAGGCTGCTGCTACTTCAAAGCCCAGAGCAGGGTGACTGACTGCACCTTTCTCCTAGTGAAAACCAGGACACCCTTTCCCTCAGGGCAGGGAGACCCCAAATCCTCACTAAGTGCAGCAAACAGAGACTTAAAGACAGCAGGGTTCTTCAAAGGAAATGTGTCATGGCTAGTCAGTGCAGTTGTATGAATATGTGAGATTTTATGTATCAATAGCCACCGAAGTGTGGTTATACTAACAGCTGCATGTTCTTTCTAGTTCTCTTTCCTCCAGTGCACAGCAAGGAGTTGTTATTAGGTGTCCAATTTGCATGGAGTCTTACTCAGAGGTAAGGATCCACCCGTTGTTGTCCTGTCTGCTTTGTGGGAGGAGAAAGCCAGAAGGGGGGAGCTGCACAAGTCAGTTGGATGATGTGGGATGCTGTGGGCAGCTGGCTGGAAGCACAGCCCTTGCTGTGAAGCTCCACAAGTCACTTCTTGGTGAATGCAGAGGCAGAAGCCCTTGCCAAGATGGCACTGGCAGATCTGTGGGTCCCTCGTAATTCTAATTCTAGATGCTCAAAATAGAGCCTGATGCCAGTTGAGCAGCAAAATCAAATTCTCTCCTCCCAATAAATGTTGTGGTTTTCTTTCTTCCAGTTTATTCAACGCGGACGACAGCTCGTGGCAACCCTATGTGGCCATGTCTTCTGCAGTAGATGCCTCCCTATTGCTCTTGAGGCTTCTTACATGTGCCCAAACTGCAGAATGGCACTCACACCAGAACTATACCATACCATTTATTTATGAGTGCTAGATGGATCTTGGCCAATAGGCAGCGTAGAAATTTGTTTATGTCTATAGTTCTTCCTCTATATAGTTTCATTTTTGCTGAATTCAATTTAAGTAAAGTTTTGATTGATTTAAATATAGTCTGTCTGCTCTTCTGTCTGCACTGTGCTGGTAGAGATGTTGTTTAACAGGTAGAAATAAGGCTCTTTGTTGGAGCAGTAAGGAGCTCGTTCATCTCCCCGTAGTCATTGACTTGGGGGCAATGTGCTAAAGCCATAATCTTTGCAGTTCTTATGGTCAGTGTGTGTTGTAGAGGGAAAAAGAAACAGGCCTTCCTTTTGGGGCAAGGCCTTGTATTTCTCAAGCCAGATTCTGGTAAATGTTTTGGTGAAAATGTCATGATTTTGGTGCTCTGAATATTGGAAGAACAGCAGGTTGTCCACAGTTTGCGAAGAAAACAGTTTCCTTTGAGAAACTTGTAGGTATCCAGACAGCTTGTTTATGGTCCAAGCTGCTCCATTATGTTGTGGTTAAAGCATTGCATTTATGACTACCAGCTGATGACAGGAGCGCTGCCAGCTTCCCTGAAGCTCTTCACCCTTCTAAAAAGCCTGTAAGCTTAAGGGCAATCACAATAATAGAGATGTGTAGACTGCTGTGTTCAACACTTAGCCTGCAAAACAGAAGACAGAAGTAAGTAGTCAGGTAAAGAAACAAAACAACTGCCATGAGCATCACCATCATTTATCATCATCACCATCACCATTTACATTTCCCACTGCAAAAGCAAATTGTGTCCAGAGAGGATGGAGAGCTAGTATCAGCTCTTAGACTCAGGGTGCTGTCATGGGCTGGCAGCAAGTGGCCCCATCCATCACAGGGAGTTACATGGGATGTGGCCAGTGGCTGCCAATGGCATGTACCTGTCCATGTATTTGGGAGAATACTTGCGCTGAAGGCACGAGCCTTTAACCACCTGCAGGGCTAAGCGAGACCTGCACTTCTCAAGCTCTGGTTTCAGTGCTGGTGAACACTTCCATCTGCCAGCTGGCCATGGTACTTCACAGCTCAAGGGCTGCTGAAATATCCCTGCCTGCACGGGAGCCCTGCAGAAGGGCTTGTCATGCATTTCCCCTTGAAGAATTCTGTTTCATCAGTGGAGATTTCACTTCCTGGGGATGGAAAGCCCAAGGAAAAACAAACCATCCTGGACTTTGCCACCTACCCACCACCACTGCATGTGGTGAGCCCAGGGTTCATTTAAAGGCATTTGCAATCAGAATGCCAAATTTCTTGCTGCTTGAGGAGAAAGAAAGAAAGAAAGAAAGAAAGAAAGAAAGAAAGAAAGAAAGAAAGAAAGAAAGAAAGAAAGAAAGAAAGAAAGAAAGAAAGAAAGAAAGAAAGAAAGAAAGAAAGAAAGAAAGAAAGAAAGAAAGAAAGAAAAAAAAAGATGGTGATTTTGTTACACTGATATTTCTAGTCTCTCTGGATTAAAAGATTAAAGTTTGCTGCAAGTTGTCCAGTACAAAAATCACTGCTTCCTTTTGTAAAGCAACTTTTTATCAGGTATTTTTAGGACAGGAATTCTGTAGTTCTCTATTGCAGTTTATGGATTTCATAGGTTGTATATTTGGGAAGCTGTGCTTTTACTTCTTCCAGCAGATCCAAACCACTGCTTTGATTTGCTTGCTTGTTTTACAGTTGCTCCAGAAGTTTTCAGTATTTCTCTAGCAATTTGCTATGTTGTGCTGGAAGCTGCAAATCAGCTTAGTGTCTTCTGCAGTAGATGCCTCCCTATTGCCCTTGAGGCTGCTCACATATGCCCATTCTGCTGGGTGGAACTCAATGCAGCAGTATATTTTCCCATTTATTTATGAGTGCTTCTCAGGACAGACTGAGATGGATCTTGGCCAATAGGCAGCGCAGAGACTTGTTTCTTTACGTATATAGTTCTTCCTCTATATAGTTTCATTTTTGCTGAATTCAATTATAAATAAAGTTCAGATTGATTTAAATATAGTCTGTCTGCTCTTCTGTGCTGGACTGTACTTATTGTAGTTCTTGTGGCCAGTGTGTGTTGTACAGGGAAAAAGAAACACAGCCTGCTTGGGGTGAGAGGGATTCAATTTCTCAGGCCAGACTCCGGTGGAGGCTTTGGTGAAAATGTCATGACTTTATTCCTCAGAAGATGGAAAGAGTAGCAGGTTGTGCACGCAGCCAAAGAAAGCAATGTTCTTTGACAATATCTGGTACATTAACAAACTGCTGCATTTAGTGCTGTAAGGTTTCACTAGAATTAGAATCTGGAGGCTTTTGAAGGAAGGTGTTTTTAAATGTCTGAAGTTGGTTACCATCTTTGAGCTGTTGGCAGTACAACTGTGTTGTAGCTTCCTTCAATCACAGCAGTATAATCCTAAGTTACCCTGAAGAGAAATGCAACTGTCCAGAGATTCAAAAATTGGACATAAGAGAGGAAAGAAAGTTACTTCTGTGATACAAAAGTAATAAAGAAGCACAGGCAGATCTCAGGTAAACAGTGGGAAAGTAGATTCATTGTGACATGAAACAGAAAACTCAGATGACCAAACTGAACTGAGGTCCTCTGTGTATTAAAAGCTGGTCATCTGTGTGGACATGAATCCTTAATTTTGGTTTTTCATTTTTGTCTTTATTGTTTTATTTATCTGCTTCCTCAGTCATATTTCAAGATGTCCTAATATTGCCATATTTAGGTAGAGGTAGTAAAATAAACAAGGTTCAATGTACCCAGTAATTTTTATGTGGCTTGGTCTTAATAAAAAAATGAAAACATTAGTATTAGCCTGATAAAGTGGTTTTTTGAATTTCGTTTTTAATGAAACCTACTTGAGTTGTCAAAATTAAACTCAAAGATAATTCTTCAACAGACAGAAATAAAATTATTTAATTACAAGATGGCCATAAATTTTAGACTGATGTTTTTTGGTTGTCATTTTTGCTAGACTTTAAGCTACTTGGTGGATGCAATGACAGTAAGCAGAAATGTCTTACTAAATTATCTAAGTGTCTTTCTAAAAGCTATATGCCTAGCTGACATGCAATGCCACGTATTCTCATGAAAAGGAGCATTTAAGGAAACGATTTATGGTCAAGTAAATTTAAGTAATGAAATGGCACTCAGCTGATTTTAAATTAGGTTTAAACAGATGTTAGTATGGCTCAACACTATCAGCTGAGGCAATTTTCTTTTAAAATTTTGGTATAGGGTTAGGAATTAAAGCATTCTGTGTGTATATATATATAATTTTTAGAAAGTATTGATCTAGAAAAACACTGATTAGCAAAGAGAAACGGAATAGTTAAAGCATTGGTTTCAGTTGTGGTGCGTAGTTGTCAGCAGAAGGAAAAGCACATTTTTCAGCTCATTTCATCATTGATCTGTAGGCATAGGAGAAGTGGGGTTTTTTGAGCTTTGAAGGCCAGACCCCAAAGACAGCAAATTTGCATTGTTCATTTCTCATAATCAGTGCTTTTGGATTAATACAAAGTGCTTAAATATTCATCTATTAAATGTATATTTGGAATTGCTTCAGTGTCTTTGCATTTTTACATAAAGTATTAAATCTGCTTTTGGATTTATCAAAAAATGGAAAAGTCATCCCTACCCATTCTTCCACACCCAGCATGTTGTCAATTACCCAAAAGGATGAATTGTAATAACAGAGAAACTTTTGTAGGAAATGAGCCTTCTCATGTAGAGCCGGAGCTGAACATATCCTTGTGCTCTCCAGAGCCCTGGATCAATTGCCACCATTCTCCCCACACCCCAGAGCACCCAACGGGACCAGGGGCGGAGGAGCAGCCCTGTACCTGGCAGGGCTGAGATGGGTTCCCTGCTGCTCTCAGGAGCCGCACCTCTTTCTTCTGAACACAGGTCCCGTGGCAGAGTGGCTAGAAGGAAAAGTGAATACTAATTCTGCTCCTTATTCTCTGTCACCTTCCGTAGTGGAGCAGGGCCTCAGGAGGAAGGTGTTATGAACAAAACAAAACAAAACAAAACAAAACAAAACAAAACAAAACAAAACAATTAAAACTTTTGGGGAATGTTGTTAACAATGTATGTATAAAAAGGGATGTTGTTGATACAAGTAACAAGTTATAATTGGATACGTAGTTAACAGGGTGTGGTGCAGGGTTGGATGTTGTGGGTACAAAGTAAGGTGATTAGTTATATCAAAACTCAATACTGTGGTGTATACCTAAAAGGGGACTGGAACCAGGGAGGAAATGCCAATCTTTGTGGAGGGGGGGCAGAGAAGCTTCTAGAAGTATAGCATCGTAGAACACAGCCACAGCTTGGATTAAGACTGGAGGAGAGACCAAGCAATAAGAAGTAAGAATCTCAAAATGATTGGCCAAGACGGCGCCAACTTATGGGCTAATCAGCAACAGAAAAAGAAACCTATCACAGCACGGATCCTGAGCACCCCAATAAGGGAAGAAGAGAGAGACTTTAAAAGGCCTGGGGCGTGTGACACCCGGGTCTTTCCTTAGAGCTGGTGTCCTTGGAAATGCCCCTAGGTATACAATTACTACGTTGTTGAAACAGTCTCCGGACTAGCCGGAGGCTTTGGCTTCCAGTTGTTCTGTCTGTAATAACCAGGCTTACTTGTTTTTAATTAACTGTCCTGCTTTTTTTTTGTTACTTTGAAGTTTTCGTTGTAAGCCTGTCCATAAAACCAGGAGCAAAGCAAAACTCCTCAGCCCTGTCGGGAATCTCTGGTAGAGGAGCACTGGACCCCTGAAAATGTCAAGACTTCAGAGACTTGAAATAATGAACTGAATTGTTAAACTTTCAACAGTCTGGGAAAAAAAACCAACAAACTTTGATTTTGTTTTAATGGCTGTTTACTAGGGTTAACGTTCAAACACTCGGATAAGAGTTAAAACAGCAACAGACTAATAAACCAGTAGAAGGAGGGTTAAGGAAGGGTTGAAATTTCTTTCTGACTTGGGGAGGTGTGGTGTGGTGGGGTTTCTTTAGCCACAGAAAGGCTCCAGTGATGCTGGGGTTGCTCAGGCTGAGGGCGTGGGAGGTGCAGCTCTGCCCCACGTGTGGAGCTGTGCCCAGCTGTGCCCAGCTGTGCCCAGCCCAGCAGGATGTGCCTGTGGAGCAGGGCCGGAGGAGCCGTGGGGATGTGTGGGGGCCTGGAGCAGCTGTCCCCTGGCCCGGCTGGGAGAGCCGGGGCTGTCCAGCGTGGGGAGGAGCAGGGAGCGGGGAGGCCTCACTGCGGCCTTGCGGTGCCCAAAGGGGGCAGAGAGCCATGGGGAAGGGGGAGGGTTTTAGACGAGAAGGGGAGATTGGGATCGGGTGTTCGGGAGAGCTGAGGGGGCAGTGAGACATTGGAAGGGACTGCCCAGAGAAGCTGTGGATGCCCTGTCCATGGGCCGCTCCAGGCCGGGCTGGGCCGGGCCCTGAGCGGCCTGACCTGGGGGGCGGCAGCAGCAGCAGGGGATGGCTGAGGTGCTGTCGCTGTCGAGGTAGGATGGGAATGAAGAGACTCTGACCAGAAGGCTGCTGAGAGTAAAACTCCAGTTTCTTCAAAATACACTGCTCTTTTATACAGAGCTTTGTGAGGACCAACTCCATTGGTCCTGAAGTGAAAACAAGCTACACCATTGCTGCAAAGCGCTTGACGCACAGTGCTAGAACTTAACTATAAACAATGTGAAAAACAAGAGACATAAAGAATTATTTACATTCTTCTCCAGCTCTTTCCCAGGCTTCTGCCTGGCTAGAATCTCTCGTTTCTCTCTTTGACTGAATCTGAGACCCACAAGGTGCCTCCATGGCGTTCTGGAACTCCATGGGTGAGCACAGCAGCCATCAGTTACCTGGGCATGGAATGTTGCCACCGGTTGCCAGGGGCACTCCTGGTTCCAAGGTTCTGTTGGCACGGAGTCTGTTGAGCCAGTTGAGGGATTCTCTGCTGCGCAGCAGACGCAGAGCATCCTTCTTCTCCATCCCGCGAGGGAATAAAGAGCGATTTGGTGACTTTTGCAGGCCAAACTCTGGACTGACCGTACAGGTGAGTGCAGACGATTCTTGGAAAGGCTTCTGATGCTGAGGGGCTGGGCTGGGCTGCAGGATGGGCTGCAGGTGGGCTCAAGTGCCAGAGTCATGGACTTTGCCTCTAGCTTTGGACAGGAACTGGAGACTTGGGAACGGGAGTCTTAGGGCATGGGAGTGTTCAAGAAAACTGGCAATCCAAATGGATAATCTCGCCTCTGCTTTTCTAATAGGTTTGGTGAGCAATTTCCTGTCACGCTGAAAAATCTGCAGTGGGCTGCCTAAAGGAACCGAAGGGATTGATCACATCCCTGACATTCCTTTTTTGGAGTCTGTCCCACTTATTTGGTGGTTGCTTTTGATCACAAAACACCATGAGCTCAGTAAGTACTTTGCAAATCTGATTCTTGAAACATTTTCCAGGGTAGGTCTAGAAAGCATTTCAAGAGATTGTAGCAAATGCAGAGGAACAGAAACCTTTAAAAACTTCATGTAACTTGGTGTTCTGGAATTGGGAAGGTTTTGTATTTCTGGGTGTTAGCAGTAATGCAGAAATGCTTACAGTGTGAGCAGCAACCTGCTGGAATTGGGAACTGGTCTCCTCATTTTCAAGCCATTGGGACAGGCTCTTTCTCGGGGAGGTGGCTTATTGGAGATCAGGGGTGCTGTCTTTTCCCTGGTGTAATGTGCTCGGGTGGGAATGGCCCATAGCAGCATTTGGTGTGTATTCCAGCCTTTGCAGGAGTGTCTTCTGTATCCTTGTGTGCTGTCATTGGTGTTGCAAAACCCAAGGGCCATGTTAATATTCGTGGCAGAGAAAATGCTAAGGCTTTGTTCCCTGTCAGCGTCAGCGAAAGCGCCCTGGAGGAGCAGTTGATTCCAGGCCAGCTCGGAAACGGAGCCGGCTGCTGCCCTCCAGCGCAGGTGGAACTTCTCAGACAGAGCCAACAGACCTTGAGGAAAGGGGCACACCTGCTTTTGAGCCTGGTAAGAACAGAAGCGTCTTCTGGAGGGTTGAAGACCATCTGGCCATGTGCTTTTGCCAGTTTCTAGGCCCTTTACTGGGGAGGAAGGGAAGGGAAACCTTGGGATTAAGGAGGCATCCCTAAACAGCAAGCCTTCTGACAACAGTTTTGGTTTGTTACTGAGATCATCATTGCTGCTGCTTGGTATTGCTGCTCTTATTGGCTGCAAGTGGGAGATGAGCTGTGTAGGAAAGGTCCTCCCGTGCTGCTCAAACACCTGAACGTGTGTTCTGATGAGCTGGCAGTCACTGCAGCTGCCACAGTGGAGGGTGGCAGGCTGAGTTTGAGTTGTCCCAAGCTGTATGAAGATAAGGAAACTGTCATTAGCTGTGGCCCATCCTTCAGGGGAATATGTACAGCATGATACTTTAAAATCAGGATCCCCTCTATGATTACAGTGTTGATGGGACTTTTTTTCCACTCTGTGTTAAGCATTCCCCTCTATGAAATGAATCATCTGTTGATGTGAACCTCCTGTAATCTGTTGTCATCCAATAGAACTTGTGAGGAGCTCAGCTGCTCTTCTGCTTGTTTTGCCCCTTCAGAGGGCACGGCCAGCTGTGCTCCCTGTGCACTGTTGAGGGCAAAGCTTGAGTGAAATTTTGGACATATTCCTGAAAAAAAAAGACCTAGAGCACAGTTAATCCAACCTCAGCATGTTCCACACTGGCAGCCCATTTCATTCCTTTGCATTCTCTGATCTGACTCTAATGTTCTCATTTTCATTTGGTGAAGACGTCATAGATCTCACAGGTGAAGACGAAAATGCCATAAATGTCGCAGGGGAAGAAGTCATACAGCTCACATATGAAGATGCCATAGATGTCGCACGTGAAGAAGTCATACAGCTCACATATGAAGACGCCATAGATGTGGACGGTGAAGAAGTCATACAGCTCAGATATGAAGGTGTCATACATCTCCCAGGTGAATCTTCAGAGCCCGAAGTCATCACTATCAGTGACGATGAGTCTTCTATGGTAAGTAGTGAATGGCACACTCCTCTCCATCTTGCATTCAGATTAGTTTCTCTTGAGCTCCTGGGCCTGTCTTCTGGCATCTTACTATCTCTTTGAGTATCACTTGCAGGGAGTGTAAGAATAATCTAAAAGAGCTTGTTGCTTCAGTAATTTAAAGAAAAAGCAAGGGAGAGGACAGGAAGTATTTGACTTCCCAAATAAGAAGTGTTTTTGCTGCAACATCAGTTTAAGGTGCTCTTGTCACTGAGGTGCCAAGTGCAACTGCAGCTGACTGGGGTAGAAACTAGGTGTATTTTTATTACTCCAAGAAGACTTTAAAAATGTCACTTTTTTTTTTTTTTTTCATTTCCCCTGCTGTTTGAAAGAATAACGCTTGATCCAGACTGTGTAGTTTATTCCATCAATTTTGGGGTGTTGCTGCTGCCGTGCAAAGCAGAATATGCAGCAGGCATAACATAAAGGGTACCTCCTGACAGCATTATTCCTGAGCCTTTGCAAAGGAAAGGCCTCAAACTTTTCAACAGAGCCTGCGTCACCCAGCTCCAGTTCCCAGAGATGGTTTGGGTTTGGGGTTCTTTCATTAGCAACTGTTAATCTAACACAAAATATCTTTGGCTAACACAGCGCATTTGCCAGTTTGGGGGTAAGAGAGGGAAAGAAACAGCTCCAGGCCTAAATGCAATTAGGAAACTGAAATGGGGAAGCAGGAAGTACAGTGTTCAGGTGTTTCTAAGTGCATCTATGTCTACCCCATTGCAGGACAGGGAGCAGAGCCAGCAGCAGCTGAATCTTTCCAGAACATCAGATGAGCCACTGGCAAGGGAAGATGAAGAAGAACCAAGAGACATTGATGATGAGTATGTTACAGATTAATTGACTCTCTAAAGTCTAATTTCTGATACATAGCAGGAGATTTTGCCAAGCTTTTGGGTTCTGCTTGATTCTGTGCCAAAACTTCAGAATTGGAATAGAGTGGCCTGATGGAAAGAGAAACAATTTTTAAAAAAACCAAGAAAACAAACCAAAAAAATCCAGTAGAGACCATTCTTCTCTGTGCATGAAGCCATTACATAATGTTTCTTCAGTATGGCTTGAAATGCTTGCAATATGTAAAAGCTCTGGGAATGATTGTATTGTTGGGCTGAGATATTGCTAAATCAAAATAGGGAATGTTTTAAGTACCAACATTTTCTTTAGTGGCAACCCTTGGTGCCCAGGAAATAAATGGCTCCATGTTTAAATGGCTGCATGTTCTTCTAGTTCTGCTCTCTCTAGGGATTGGCTACCATTTGATTTCGATCTTCGAAATTGGTCAGATGAGGACTCAGAGGTGAGGATCCACATGTTCTTGTCCTTTATGGTTTGTGGGAGGGAAAGGGACAAAAGAGGAGCTGCACAACTCAGTTGTTTTAGGTGAGTGCCACATGCAGCTGGCCGGAGGCACAGCCCTTGCTGGGAAGCTCCAGCTTGCCCATCCCTTCAAGTCCTTTCTTGATGGTGTCCGTAGTGGGAGAAACCCTTGCCAGGATGGCACTGGCAGATCTGTGTGTTCCTTATAGTTCTATAACATTGAGTGACTGCACATAGTCCAAGTCCAGTTTGCCTGGTGCCAACAGAGCAGCAAACTGGAATTCTTTCCTTCCAATGCCTGTTGTGGTTTCCTTTCTTCAGCAGTGGCTCACCTTATATTGAGTGTTTATGGATATCACATTTGAATTTTCCCTTTTGAGGGAGAAAGAGAGAAAGAAACAGTTCTAGGCCCAAATCCAGT